>NC_040023.1:28685347-28688400 GCF_000972845.2 Larimichthys crocea
TTTTTAGCTCCAGACTCCTCCATTTACATTTAGTCATTTAGCTGATGCTTTTATCCAAAGTGACTTACAGGGAGCGGTTTGGGGTTCAATATCTTGCCCAAGGACACTTCGACATGCAGACTGGAGGAGCCGGGGCCGGCCTCCTGAACCTCAGCTGCCCGTGGGTTGTCCAGGGTCTGTATTTGATCGTGTACTAAGATACTGATACATGTATATGTATATTTTTCTTACTGTTAAATATAATTTGATTCATTAAAAAATAGTTAAAGCTGCACCAGTCTTTTCTTTTGGCCACCTGGGGGCAGTACTTCTCGTCACACAGTCTGAGCTGCCAGTCACATGACAAATGAACGATCGGAATGATCATGACAGCTGGTAAAGGACAAGTGAATGAAAAACTAAATTTCGACAATTAGTAAGACAATTAAGTAATAAGTTAAGCAATAAGTTACTGCATACAAAATCAACATGTTGATAGAATTTTCAAAAGTATTTATTTCCAAACACACTTTACATTATATACACAATAACACTATACACATCTACAAGAACCGTAGACCACTAATCAATTATGATTTCATGAATGAATAACGTATGTCGGGTGTCACGTGACAAATGAACGAACAACACAAAAAAGACACCAACAGATCATTCATTTCCTTGTTTGTTTCTCAGTCCACAGCCCTGTAGCTGTCACGTGACAAATGAACAAGAGGCCGATATATATGAACGCGCTGAGTGAGTGGTGAACTAATCATTTCTGTTTCCTGTTCTGCTGACTGAGCTTATGCAGCTGCCGTGTGGCGAGGGGAAGGTACTGCATGAAAATGATCGAATCGCTCACTGAGACCACTCATTACTCTCGAGTCATAAAAAGATTAGTTCATACTGAACGAATCGTTCACGACCGACACATGACTAGTCTGCATTGATTTTGATCCTTTGTTCTTTTAACTGTCTGTCACAAATCCAGCAGTACTCCTTCAACATCACACACATTTCATAGCTTTAAAGATTATGTGGCTAACATGTTAGCAATCAGTTACCTATTTGTACATCCAGCAGACATGGCACAGCCTTACATGCACTCTCTTTTTAGTTTTGTTTTTGTCTACAATAACAATCTCAAAACTACTGCTACTGAAAACTGTGCGTTTCCCGATACTGCATTTATTCAGTGAAACTAAAACAGTAAACCAAAACAATGAGCTGAAAGACGCTAAAAATGCTTGATATGTTTACACATTTAACCCACTGTTCAAGGTTCTGCACTTCATGGCTGCACATGGATGCACAATCAGTGCAGTGCAAACAGCCAGGGCAACAAGGTGGAAGCAAAAGTGTTCCGAACACAAACTGTGAAGAGACAAGAAAGATAGAATAAAGTGGATAATACTGAACATTAATCTGAAGTACTGGAATAAATTGATGAATTAGGCGTATGGAGGGAGTGAGGGTGTATTAAACTTATACCTATCAGACTCTTCGGAAAATAATGAACTCAATTTATATTAGCTGGACTGGCTGGCAAGTAATCATCTAATTGTGTTTTCTTCATGAAAAATATGGTATTGAATAACTTTGGACACAGTGTTACGAGTTTGTCCCCTTAAGTCATTTGAAAAATGTTCCATTGTCTCACAAGGTCTGCCAACAACGTTCCCCTCACCTTCCTCATGTCAACTTTCTGGCAGCTCTCTGTTAGTCGCGTGGACCGTTTACTGGAACAAACGACCAGAAAAATGAGCCGGTCTTAACTTATTCAAAATGCAATCTACAGATGTTGTTTCTACCTAACAAAGCCGTCTAACAGCAGATGTTTTCCAGTCCATCTGCTGCTTCTTCCTTTTCTCTCTGTACAGTGTGTTGTCTCACAGGACCTACTTAGTCTGCTTTTTGAGGGGGGCTGCTTTTATTGTTTCCTCTGTGAAGTTTTTGTATTTATTCTCATTCTATCACACAGTCTATTGAACATGTTTCTACATTTGTTTGAACTATGATCTTTGTCAGTGTTTTCAGACACTGGCTGATAAATGTGAGAGCTCCAATATGTCTCCAGATCATACAAAAGAAAGCCTCACTAAAGTCTGTTATTTGTACAGAACAAATTTTTTACAGATTAATCTTTGCTTCAACTTTTTTTTTTTTTTTTTTTTTTTTTTTTTTTTTTGTAAATAGCCTGAAGAGTTTAAATAAGCTTGGAAAGTAGAAATCATCATCTTTGCTCTCCGGCCAGAGAAATATAATGCAACCTCTGACACGAGGTCTGTTAGTGGAATTTACTTCATTTCAAAAGCAAGAAGTGTTTGGAAGAACTAGTCGAGGATTTTTGAATTTTGCTCTCTAGGTAGTTTCTCAAAAACACATAAACACACATCCACAGCGGAAATACACTTTTGAAATCACACACTGGCTTGTGTCGAGTTCAGCTCACACACACGCACGCACGCACACACACGCACACACACACACACACACACACACACACACACATACACATTCCACCGCACGCAGCGTCTGCTGCTGTCAAGCATGACTTAATTGCAAGGCAGAAGAGTTTGCTGTTTTTTTCCCCCTTGAAAACACACACTGCTGTGCACACACACACACACACACACACACAGACACACACACACTAACACATACATGATGGAGACACACACACAGATTCACTTTTTTTTTTTTTAATTCTGCACACACAGAAACAGACAGACACAAAATACAAATATTTGCATACACTCAAATAGACACACACACACACACACACACACGCACACGCACACACACACACACACACACACACACACACACACACACACACACACACACACACTCACACACACACATTTCCACACAACCACAGCTCCTTGCTGTTAGTGTTGACACTGCAGCAGATGTATGTCTAGTCTGGTGTGTTGAGCTTTGGCCTCATTGCCTTGTCCGCATGTCACTGGCCTTGCGAACAAGTCTATACACACACACACACACACACACACACACACACACACACACACACACACACACACACACACACACACACACACACACACACA
>NC_040023.1:28688411-28711322 GCF_000972845.2 Larimichthys crocea
ACACACACACACACACACACATACAGCAAAAGAACAAGCATGAACACATGTTGCAAGTGCATTTATGCCCAAATGGCTTCAGCTCCTCTGCATCGTGAAATAATGTGAATGCACCAGTGTGTGTGTGTGTGCATTCTAGATAGGCAAAGTGTGTGTGTGTGTGTGCACTGCATCAGTGTGTGTGTGTTCCTGCCAGGCCTGCACTAATAGTCTTAATGCTTCCTGAGGAGTTGCCCAGAGCTGCATTAGCCTCTGGATGGGCCATTGATTTGACGCAAAGAGCCTCAGCCCTCCACCCTCCTCATCCCACCACACACACACACACACATACACACACGCGCACACACCACACACTCACTCCACCCATCCAGCCCCTTAAAGCTCTATATGGCCAAGGCTTCCTGTCTCGCGCCCACGGGGTTATCTCCCCAATGCAATTAAGGTGCTTTAAAAGTGCATTTTCAGGAAGAAGAAGCATGGGGGTAATGAGGAAGAGTGCTGGCTGGACAGCTCCGCCGCTGAGTGCGATGGGAAGCCCCCGCTACTCGCCAAGAGCTCGGCCAGACAATGAGATAGATGGACACACCCCAACTAAGAGGAGAGCGAAGGGGGGAGAGGAAATGGATACATTACTAGAGGGACGAAAGTGTGTGCAAGTGTAATATTAGAAGGGTGGGGGGCTTTATAGTGCAATAATACTTAAAGGAAAATAGGTTTTACTATCATCTTTTCTCTGCTACAGTAGGTGCACCTTGATCATTGTTGATGTGCCAATCAATATGCAATTCAAACTTGATTATATCATTCAACTAATAGGGTTTATTCGATTAGATTACTCCATCAGATGTCATATTCCATTTATTTCAGGCTAAAGCTTGTCAATTTGTCTTTTCTCTGCGGGGAAATAGCCTCATTGTTCTTTTCAGCCAATAACTTTGATAACAGCTCGGATGAAGCTGCAGCAGAAGCATCGAAGTGAGAGAGGTTTGAAGTTTTCACTAGTGAACGAGTTTTATCTCACACTAAGACAACTTCTACTGTTTTTGGATTAATAGAGTAATGCTTTATAAAATGTCAGACAACTGTGGTCGCAGTCCAAAACCACAACATACTCATTTTACAATAATGAGAATATAGGAGAAGCAGCAATTTCTGACATTTGAAGCGACATTTTAGCTTGATTCTTTTTCCTGGTCGCATTAGTATCAATTATGGACATATTGTACATGATATGTTATAGTTTAGCTGTGACACACATTTATCAGGGTGCAGTTTCACACTCTAATAGCTCATTATTTATCTGTAATCAGTGAGTTTATTGTGTAACTATAGACTTTTAACAGCAGTAACCCAAAATAACTGAAACTAAAATGTTATAATAATAGATCAAATCAACTAAAAAACATCACTGAAAGCAACATTTACTTGTGATCCAAAACACTGATACTCAGTTTATGGTCTGCTGGCTATGTTTGGCTCATGACAGGGTGTCAGGTAGCATCGACCAGATTCTAATTCACAATGAAAATACATTTTTTTGTTTGTTCATACTCACTTACTAAACACGCAGTAATATCTTTTCGCTGTTATTAGCCTATCGATGAGGTCTGCAGTGCGGAGAAGCTGTGCCAATTGATTTCTGTGCAAAGTTCAGCAACACCTGACCTGACAGGGGCTGCTGTGCGAGGACGAGTGAGGGCAGCAGTCGTTGAAGTGTTTATGATGAAAACAAGCGACGAAGCAATAAAATGTAAAATGTGCCACCTCATAACAATCTATGCAGAGTCAAAACATGCAAGCATTGGTTCAGCTTTCCCCTCTAATGTAGTAAAATATGTCAGAATGAAATATAAATGGTATATAGTATCAATATATCAAATATGCCATTATACCAAATTCATTTATTAAGAAGTCAGTTCATTTGAAAATACATGAGTTATGGGCTTTTTAGTGTCATTTTGTCTGATAAATATTATTACATTTGTTTATTAACTGAGTCTTGACCTCTTGTCATTTTGCAAGAGTGGCCAAAACGGTGCAAAATAATTTAACTTCCCCAGCCAACATGAATGAACCTTTTTTACAGACATTTGACATGTCAGAGTGGAGAAAGGTGTAATTAATTAAAAAAAAACAATGGTCAAGAAAATCTATTTCATTTAGCTGCTTCAGTTTCAGGGTCCCGAGTTTGCAAGAAGTGAACTGACCAGACCTCTTAGCAGCTCAAGGCTACACTAGGCACAACTATCATAACACACCTGAATGCTCCAATTGAACTTTCGTGGCTGTTACGCAACACAGATTTTGTATTGATTTGTATCCTTTTTTAAAAAGCATCCACCAATGTTAACCGAGCATACTGTTCAAAATGTGGAGCGTGAAGTTCAGCATTTTAATATGGGCGTTTATTAAGACTGACTAACCTATGCAGCCTGTCTCAAGCGGCCACTCGAGGAATTACAGTTTTTAGCACTTCAGCATTGGCTTCATTTGCCAGCACCGGAGGTTGCCGCTTGATCAAAGCCTTGTATATCTTCTTCCTCTGTGCCACAGAGCTCCATTGATGTCCAAAAGCTCCTGTAGATAATCTGTAGTTAATTGGACTCTCACATACACCGTCCTGCTGCCCCTAATAAACAATCAAATGTGTACTAATCCAACTCTTTATTTATCTGTTGAGTAATATTAGCTTAAAAACTACAATGACCAGCTGTTTGAGGATGCTACTGAGCCATTTTAAAGAATCCAACTATATATTCTTCACTGTACTATCTTTTTAAAGATTTACATCATCCTTTAACTGATTCATCAATAATCGATTGTAGTCTGTTAATTTTTTTGCAAATAGACAAATCAATTACTCATCTAATTATACTGGTGAATGCAAAGAAATCATTTCGATTGAAATTCTCATGAAACAAAGATGGGTTTATGTCTGTCATAATGTGGGTTTTCAGGCTGAAGTAGGCCCAGTAAAGTGGTGCGACTGCTTGTGCTCTACAGTAAGCCATTTCCCTGTCCAGATGATTTAGACACATTAGGGTTAATGGGCTAATTACTGCGGCTGCTCCAGCTCTCTCGCTGCATGTTATGCAATATCTGGGAGGATACAGACAATTGGGTTTTCAGCATCTGACATTGACGGAGAATGTCTGTCTGACTGCTTCCCTGCTGCCCTAAGCAGTCCTCCAACCCATCGCAGAAAAAACACCACATACTGTGATTGTGTTGGAGCACTTGCTAAAAAATATGGGAGCAATAAACTCTGCTCGGGTTCAGTGTGTGAGGGTCTCCGTCAGCGTGTGTGTCTTTTGTCTCATCGCCTACCTCGAGGTGTGATGCAATATTGTGTTTCCTGACAAAATAAAGAAAGAGACATTGAAGGAGGACAGGTGTAATAAGATAACCTTTTTCTTCTAATGGCGTGCAAATGACGGCTTTTAAAGTTCCGTGTATAGGAGGAGAGATAAAGAAAGAAGAGAGAAGGAGGGAGAGGTGAGAGCAACAGAGAGGGAAAAGAGACAGACACAGCTGATGTCCCCAGGCTCAAATGAATCATAATGGCTTTACAAAAGGGGGGGGGGTGTTTTAGCAAATGGAGATGGGAATAATGCTACTGTGAAACTTTATGTGAGGTCAGGAAAAAAAAGAGGTGTGGGGGAGAGGACACGAAAAGAAAAAAGGGCAGGAAGAGGAAAGAAAAGTAGGCTAGATAAGATGATGAGGAGGAGGCAGTATCGCTAACACACTATAAGCTAATAAAGTAGGAGTACTCTCCTCTCCCAGCCTTCCTCTGGTCCTGCTCTGCTGCTCTCAGTAAAACTGCTCTCTTTCTGCAATCAATAGCCCCATAATTTAACCCAAATAGCTGCCCTGGCTGCTGTGAAATGGCGACAAATCACGGGCACAGCAGCGGTGTGTGTGTGCGCTGCCGCAGCTCACTCGGCCCCACAGCTTTTTGACAAGGAGCCAAATATTCTATTTATCTTCCTTCAGATCACTGAATGCAAACTGTGAATAAGATTTGTGAGAAAGAGAGGAGATTCGTGCGATGGAGAGACAACCAGAAAAAAATAAAAAAAAGCCAGTGAGTGCAGCAGCACATATTTAGACAGGACTTACAGGCATGGAGGCAATGAGGCATTTTATACCAGCTGGCTTTGAAGCAAGCAATGGTGTTTTGATTGCATTGTTAGGGCTTTGTTTGAGGTCCGGGCGCATCTCTTCGGCGAGGAGTGGCTACGTCGTAGCCTATTTTGCTCTTTTGAAAAAAAGCCTCTGTGGAGTATTTTTCTTTCTTTCAGAGTCACACGTGCTTCATTTGAGTCTCACAGCACTTCAGTCAAGCTGCGCACATCATGCCTCACAATGATAACGAACAAAGAGAAAGGAAAGAAGAGGATCTCTCATCTTCTACATTAGGATTCTCTGAGTCTTAATGAAGCCAGAGAAGAAGGCGTTCCTGGGCGTTTTTTGTGGGGCCTGTGGGGCAAGTTTTTGTTTCTACTCGTGGGAATACTAACCCCATCTTAATAGCATCTAGATCACATTTGAAGCTGTTACAGCGAACATAACATGAAGCAGGAAACAGGCCAATATGTCGACAGTGGTGCTGGCGCTTTAAAGGGGAGAGGAAGTGCTGGTCTGGGGGTCATTACAGAGCGTAAACCTGATATAGCTTTTGGAAGGCGGACACATCTCAGAGGATTAGACATAAAACGGTGCACACACAAGCACATATCGCACACAAAAGCAAAGATGTAACTGCTGAAAAATAATGTGAAGCATCCATACCTCTGACAGCATGGTAAGCTTACAGGGTTCACTGTGTCTGACAGACTGCTTATTCTCTAAAATAAGGTCTTGTCATTTGCAGCAGTGTGCCCTGCGAGCCTCTCTGCGCACTCCTTGCCTGTCCCCAGGCGTTACAGCGATGATTACAATCTTTCATATCAAACCAGTTGACCATTATTGAGTTGGAAGAGAGAGAGGAGAAAATTAGTATTTGTGTGTGAGCGCTGTCACATCAGCTTGACATACATTCAGCTGAGCTGGTTAGAATACCACATTACATACGGCAGTAATGTGATTACAAAAGTAGCAGCTGTTTATGGCCGCTCCCCGGGTGTTTGCCTGTTCTTCCTGTCTGTGTGGGTTCTCTCCGGGTTCTCCGGCTTCCTCCCACAGTTCAAAGACATGCAGGTTTATAGATTAGCTGGCAACTCTAAATTGCCCATAAGTGTGAATGGTTGTTTGTCTCCGTGTGTCAGCCCATAGTGAACTGCCGACTTGTCCAGAGAACACAGTCTGGACATAAACCTGTTGGCCTGTCATTTACCCCAACCATCTGCCTGTAACTCCAGTGCGTTACAATAATGTGTTTCATTCAAACACCATTACGTAATTCTGAAATTTTTACGTAATTCACACCTACGGACAATTTAGTCACCAGTAACCTGTTAAGTGCATGTCTTTGGACACGGGGAGAACATGCAAGCTCCACACAGAAAGACCCAACCCCTTCTTTCTGTGTGGCAACAGTGCTAACTACTGCACCACCCTGCCAGCCATGGAAAATAAATTGAACATAAAAAAAATAAATAAAGAAAAAACAAATTCCCCTTTCAAGAAATAGCATCTCGATTCTCCATTCTGTTGCTGGAAAAGAGTTGCAATGGCAAGTGTTGAAAGTGAAGTCTGAGGATGATCTAGAGCGCCCCATAGTAATTACATTACAGTTACTAGAAATACTCCAGAAACCAGTGAAACATCCAAACTCTGTGAAAGAACAGTTACATAAACATCGACTGATTTCAGTCCAGAATTTCACTGTCATAAATGCTGGACTGACTAGACGTTTACTGAGACCTACACTTACATAAACCATTTTTTCTGTGCTGCAAGCACTACAGACAGATTTCTATTCCTTAATTGTACTGAGAATAAAGCCAATTCTCAGAGACAGATATCTCAGAAATGTGGAGAAATAAAAACTAAAACTGCTGGCTGACACCACTAGAAATATTTGAGATTCATTTATTTAGTTTTTTTTATTGACCATTTAAAAATGTCTCTCCAGCTTCCTGTCCTTTGGGGGGATGTTACTGAAACGCAGCTTCAACCCTCCATCCCTCCACCGCTCTCACTTCAATCTATCTTCTCTGACTTTGTACATTCCAAAAGGTAATGTAGGCTGGGTGAAATATTCATATATGCAAGAGGGCCTGCGCCGCAGCGTTTTACACCTACACACAGCACTGTGACGGGCAGACAGACTGTTACACAATAAGAGGCTTCTCCCTGGAGAGGTCTACTAAAGACTGGGAGTTAAATCTGAAATGGCTCACTTTTAAGGAGGAGGGCTTGTTTTTGTTACAGCTGCAGATGAGGAGAAAGTGATTGAAGGCTGCAGAGAGGAGGGGCAGAGAGGGGGAGATGATGGAGGGGAGGGATGAACGGATGGAAGGGATGGGAAGTTACATTTTTAATATTTCACAAGACTCAAAGGAGGTCCAGTGTCTACTCACGGTAACAAATAGTTATTTCTGGACAATGGAAAAAGCCCCAAGGCACAGATTCATTAGTTATCTAAATCATATCAAACAATAATATCCAAAAATACAATATAACACACAGTATGAAAAACTCAGTATATATACATAAGTTATGACAAAAAATCTATAGTATACTGTGGTAAAATTGTTCCATATGTGCTGTATTATTGAGAAAGTCCACATAAGTTGCAACAAAGCAGGATTTAAAGAGCCATGAAACCAGATGAACAAGTGAACCAGTTGAGGTGGGGCACAATTAAAGATATTATATAATCAAACCATAAAAAACTGTTTGATGTCTGTGGTTATTACCAGAAAATCACATGGACATCTGCACAGCAGACTGAGGGAATAGCAATATTTTAACTATCCAGGCACACACGGAGCATTAAAGATTAAGCACTGCAATAATGTACCTGCTGGCTTTAATGTTCGAATAGTAAAATATTGGTATTAGCTGAGTGGAGGGAAGCACTGTCTTTAGAACTGTTCCCTGGTTTGAACCTTTGTTGTCGTGTTCACTGTCACAAGCAAACAGTAGAAAGCAGCATGGGGGGCCAGTGACAATGTTATGGTGGTTATGAATGGGGAATGAATGCCAAGTGTATCTTTTTCCACTGACTCCACAAGACAAAAGATGGGTGTCAGAGGGTGTTGGTGTTTGTCCAGTGTGAAAGAGGAACACAGCAAAGAGGGAGGTCCTCACAGCAACCATAAAAGAAGAATCCCACTAACGGAGTTTTCGTGACATTACCCCAAAACCCCACTTGACACATTTCTGTCACATCACAGCAACGCTGTTTTGGTCCATCCTGCACCTGAATATGTTTCTACATGTGTAAATATGTCACGTAGTTCATTTGTTTCACTTTTGTCTGTTTTTTTTTGTCTGTTTATACGACGACGTATTAAACACAGAGTCGAGCGGAGGCCCACTTCTGAAACGGACCATGGCGGAGCCGGTGGGGTTTGAAGCTTTTTGACTAGAACGGCCATGTATCGCTGCAGTGACAGGTAGAATTGGTATGGTTCAATAAACAGTTTTTAAAAACTTCAACTCAACAAAATATTTTAATCATATATTATTTCAGTCATGAAAAATCAGCTCTAGTATTAGTTTCACTTGCATCCACCTGTATTTTAAAGGATTGGTCAAAATCAGGAGCTGCAAAGACAGGAGTAGAAGTTTTCATAGAGGTTTATCAGCTACCACTGTGAAGAAGTTGTAATATCCCACTAACTCTAAAGGCCCGCTCACACCGGAGGCGTACGCTAGTCAATGAGAGCACTCATACAGGGCGCGTCTCAGCAGCGTCTCTCGTGTCCGTAGCATTTCTATTTTTTCCGCGAGCCGCTGCTAAACCTCGTAAATCTGACACAGAATCAACATAATAAACTTCCGCCCCCTTTCAAAATAAAACACAATACGCAGTTCATGTAGCTTATCACAACTTCACATCAACGTTACATCATGACCGGTGGCACCAGGTGATCAAAGATCGATCAAAGGGTCTCAATGAGAGACTAATTGTTGAAGTGGAACAACACACAATAATTTATGACACAACAGATGCTTTTTATAATCTCCTCCACGTCGGAGAAGCAAAGTCAGCTGTTTGTTGTTGTTGTTTTCTTTATACACAGTTTATCGCGGGGTCTCGCGTACGTCCAGGATTCTCGCGTGATCGCGTGATCTCGTGTCAATACGGCCGGCTTGCTATGCTGCCGTTACGCGGCTGACACGCGTCTGGTGTGAGTTGACTCAGGGCAGAGGACACAGCTAAACCGCGGCGCAGCCGTCACGCTGCGCTTACGTCTCCTGTGTGAGTCCCGTGTCAGAGCCGCATCAGTTCTTTTTTGGATGCTGAATATTTATGATCTATGGCCACTGCCTTAGCCTGCAAAGGATGAACTTCACTCTGACCTTCAGCCTTACCAAGATAGGTCACTGACTTTTTGTTACGTTTACCATTAAGTTTGCTTCTGCCAAAAGCTATATTCAGACGATGAACACGAGCTTCCCATGTATCACTAAATACCACAACATTCACACTCTGTCAGACCTGGTGACAGCAATTAGCCTTTCTGAAATCTTGTGCAAAATCTATTTGACCCATCAGCTTTATCGGTCAGCAGACATGGAGAAGCCCAGCTCGAGCATGCTGGTTCTGCTGTGCCATGTTCTAACAAGTACTGTACCTCCTTTTCCATCCACCTACACTTTGCTATGGGCAGCCGACAGCAACATTGATTGATGGGTTTACCATCCCCCACCTCTACTTCACGCTCAATCAGGTTGGCATGTGATGGTGTATCTGAGAAGAGAGACAATTGAGAATTAAGCAACTTCACTAGTGTTTGACGAAGTGTTTGACAGATAACCCAATTGTCTAGGTGGTGCTGATACGGAGAAGTGTTGAGTCTCCCTGTCAGAATAGGCTGAAACATCAAAATCTTCTGAAGGCACGACTCAAACTGTGGTGCCAGAGGTAGTCATGAAGGAAGTCAACGCTTTCAGTATTGGTTTGGTTTTAATGGAGTGCAAAGGGAACGCTGCAGGCTTTTACACACTGTCAATACGTATTTACTAAGGCTTACCCTTCAGAAGTGGACCCACACAATCAAGCAGCAGGTATTCAAATGTCTTCTCAACCACTGGGATTGGGAACACTCGGCTCTATCTGTTGCTTGGGTTTTCTAGTTAACAGATGTTGCAAGTTTTGCAACACATTGCTGCATCCCATTTCAGACAAGGCCAGAAGAAATTATGAAATACTCAGTTATAGGTTTTCATGTGATTTGCTCAACATACAGTAAGCTCTCTAAGCTTTGAGGGCACCACAATCTGAACAAGCCTGTCTACCTGCAACACCGCTCACTACACAAGCCCACTTCCTTAACAGCGATCCATCGTTTAACTGAAATACAATGAATTCTTTTAACTTGGTGTAGAATTCATGTGCAGAATCTGTCAAAACTTTAATACTGTCATCAATAAGTTTGCAGAATATATGTAGGGTGAATATTCTTCTGTTTACTTGAAGGTGAAATAATACATACACAATGCATGGGAAGAGGTTGCTGGTTTCTACAGAGGCTGATACAGTACATTCTTTCTCTTTCCAGCATCTTATTACTTTTAACGATTTAGTAAAGAAAGAAAATAATCTCTGAAAGTGTCCCTTAAATACTCAGGGGAGGCTGAAGTATATCCCAGAGAGATGTTCTGGATATCTGCTTTTAAAGTCTTATTTTTGTAAGGTTATGTGAAATATAAAATATATGAGTATCCATACGTGGTACCATTTTATTCTAAAACTTCTAACCTCTCGCTGTTAGTGAATTTTATGCAAACAGAAAAAAATGTGAGTTGGAAATGAATTATATAGTGTAAGGGGTCAATACATGCAAACTTTTTCTTGCCTTTGAAAATTAGAGGTGAAGGTTCAAGGTACCCAACCATGAAATTACATTTCTATACTGCTAAATGGTTTTGCCACATACATTTTTGGAGGAAACATAATTACTGCATGGGTTATTTTCGCTGGCAGGATTTTTTCCAGTTCACTGAGCGTTATGTGCGGGGGTTGGTTGGGTTGGACGGTGGCAGGACTTTGACACAACTGGGGTCGTGTTCTGTAAACATGGCCCTGTCTTGTCTCACCAGTGATTTGTTTCTGCACAATGCATTTGCTGTTGCAAATTAAGAGTATGTGTGTGTCATTTTTAAGGAGACAGGCTGAAGGTAGCACAGCAATGAAGAGGAAAATAAAACAAAACAAGAATCACAGTGAAATGAAAAGAATGACAGTTGCCTGGGCGCTAGGCTCTTCCTGAAAGTAAGGGGCCGTTGTGAGGATCTCTATAAATAGTTTTGTGTGCTATTTTAAAAGCAGGACCCATATTACAAACAAAGGTAATGCAGTAAAAATGGATGATGTAACTGATGTAAATGATTCTGGCATATTTTTCCTTTAGACTGGATTAAAGCTCGATGATTTCCATGCAGTCTTCACTATACATTTAAAGTAAGATGATGATAAAAGGTGAGCCATGTGTGTGAACACTATAGCTTGTCTCTCCTCTGGTTACCAATCTTGATGCGGCATTTATCTGAAAATCTGATTCTTTTTTTTGGACAACGATTTCTGGTCCCACTCAGGGAGATACATGTCGTACAGAGAGCCAGGAGATGGAGGATAAAAAGAAACCCCAAAATTCAACAAGCAATTCAGATGACTGCAACTGTAGCCAGACAGATGAGCAGAGAGCAGTGCAGTGCTGATGGAAAGTGATCTCCACCACAGAGCCCTGTGCTCATTGTGCTGCCTTGATTAAAGCCTTCAGCATCCACTGGCTCAGTTAACATGCAGGGGAGCGGGAGCGAGGGAGGGAGGGAGGGAGGGTGGATTGTAGGGGAGGCAACCTGAGGAGGAGAAAAGAGACAGAGAGAAAAAGAACTGAGTGCATGTAAACGTACATCCATCTATGTGTGTGTGTGTGTGTGTGCAGAGAGGGAGTAGGGCACCTAAAGCAGCCTTTAGGTGGCTGCAGACAGAAAGGTCTGAGGCAACAACCAGCTGCTCTCAGCCAGGCTGCAGCCTCTTCACTGAACAGCACAAACTTGTCAGAGCTTCTCAAACCCCCAGCTGTTTAATGCTGGCTCCACGCAAACACACTGACACCACAAGTGTGTGCATGTGTGTGTGTGTGTGTATGTAAAGCCAGAAGCCTGAAAGAGTGAATATGACCCGTTTGACGTTAAATGCACACATGCACAACCTGTGTTTAAGTGTGTGATTACCAGTGTTTGTGCATGCATGTGTGCATTAGTGGATGCATGTAAGTCGACTGGTGTGTGTGTGTGTGTGTGTGTGTGTGTGTGTGTGTGTGTGTCAGGGGACTGGTGGTGAGGAGGAGGAGAAGAGGCTAACAGCATATTAACAACGCTAAGAGTAGGTGGGAAGAGAAGCTTACTGCCTATTTTACAGCAATTAAACACCGCAGTCAGTTTTAGCCTATAGTCTGCCGCACCTCCCCCATCTCTCTTTGTGTCTCCCTCTTTCTTTATTTTCCACCTCTCCCTTCTCTCTGTCTTTACCTTCCTGAATTTTTCCATGAATCTGCCCGTCTCTGTCTCTCTAACAGCTCCCTCTCATCATCTCTCTCTCTCTCTGGCTTTTACTGGTGATGATTACACTTTTGATTTCCTGCTATATGATGATGGCATGCTTTTTTAGGGTGTTGCCACACCATAAACATCTGTCACATTTATGGTCGTGACTGCAGCTCTTCCCGGATCTTACACAGTATATTTCTATAATTTATGTGAGAAAGAAAAGACGGAGGTTTGGCTTTTGTTTGCTGTTACACTGGTTTATTGATTTGAGATAGAAGATAAAAGTTGATGAAATATTGCGGCGCCTTAATCATCTGTAAACGGTCATAAATTGCTGCCCTTCATTGACATTTATACATTTTAGTCATTGCCACTTATGGCAGTGTCTTAATCATATCTGTTGGAAATGTTTCAAATGTGTATCTTGGCTTCAGGATGTGAAGTTTATTATTTGATGTTTCAGCTTACACCGCCGTGTTGCTGCATGCTTGTATTACTGTGACAATATGTATACAGTACAAACAGAACAGAGTAAAAACTGTGAGTGTGGGTGTTAATGGTCCTTTCTGTGCTCCAGCCTACCTGGAACCCTGCTGCCATACATGGCTCGAGGTAATGGATGAACATATGAAAGATATCTTTCACTGTCTTGTGCCGAGCATCAAATAAAATATAAAGAGATAATTTAGCATTTTCCACTTTTCCACTTTCGTCAAGGGTTGGATGAGAACATCGATGCCACCCTCATGTTTGTACAGTAAATATGAATCTACAACCATGTTTTATCTAATAGCTTAGATTAACACAAAGAAAATAATAAAATACACCTAGTAGCACCTATAAAGCTCACAAATTAACACATCATATCTCATTAATGTGTTTAATCTTTACAAAAAATCGCAGTTTTAAAACAACGATTTATGGTTGATGGGGGGTGCTGGACTATTCCTTGGCTATGTGCAGTGATTTTTCTGAAGAGACTTCAGGATGAGACTGCTTAGAAATTGTCTGACTCACAACCTCCCATAAAGCACAACTTGACATTTTGTTCCAGTCATTATGGTAGACTAAGTTTTCTTCTCTATGCATATGCAAGTTTTTTCTCAGTTGTTGTTATAATAATATTCCAATTTAAAACTGAATTATTATAACATGAAAATATGTCAATATGTTTTTAAAACGTGAAAAGGATCTCAACTGCCATAGAACACCATAGAAGTCCTTTATTGTTCTATACATTTTGCCACATGAAACCAAATGTGTAGCTAGCTCTCTCTGAACAGGCTCTGCTGTTTCAATCATTTATTATAAAAGGACAAAAATGCTTGATAATAGTATGCGCGTGTGTGTGTGCGTGTATTTTAGCACGTGTTTGGCACAAAGACATGCTCCGATGATTCAGCCGTTTCTCAGTGCCAGCCAGTCAGACCTGCACTGATCCAACGTTCCTGTCTCTCAAAAGCACTCCGACGCCTCGCAGTTACAAACAGATGAAACACGATGCCGAGGGAAATACTTTAATAAAATGTACATGTGGCATTCCTTTCATATGCTCGTCTTATATTACGGAACGAGAGAGATTCAATCTGTGTGATGACTCTGCAGCTGAACTTTGTGCTCTCTGTTAACTCAGTTTCCCAAGCACTGTCAGTGAGGCAGTTCCAGAAAATTAGTAATTTAGTAGATTACTGCACAGTCTGACTCCTCTGACTTTTGACCACTTGCACGGACCATAATGTTAATGTTTAAGGCAAATCAGAGACCTCTGCCAGATTTATCCGTCAAGATTTCCTCTGTGGTTTTGTTAGTATGTTTCTGTAAAGCATGAGACTTTATTCAGTCCATACAAAAGCTGCAGTAAAATGAGCTAACTGGAACTGAAGATGCTGTCTCTCTCAGATGAACTGACAGTTTAGATCATGAAAAATACAGATGCAGTAAAACACAGTGGGCTTCACCGTGGGGTAATTTGCAGCCCTGTGTGTTGCCAGACTTGATTGATTGTTTCCATGGTGTTTTTTTGATGCACATTCAGGAATGAAACAGGAAAACGCAACATATCTCAAGTCGCTGAATGACATTGATTGCTGCAGTTGCAGACAAAACAACATGTCATGAAGCCACGTGGTTCCCACTTTATGATGACCTTTCAATTCAGGCCGACCTGTGGACGGCTTTTTTTAGCTTAATGTTGATGTTTTTAATATGTAAGTATTTGATTTAACTCATTATGCACAGAAGCAGTGCGGTCGGTGGAATTAATGAGTACCTTCTTACTCTCAAATATTTATTCAGCACTTTCAGGACATCACTAAAAGTCTCTGCTTTACTCTCTAAAATTGATTTACTCAGTGAACGGCTAATTGTTCTGTAATTTATACACACTGTGTATATTTATCTGAGATTTGAAAAGGTATTGTTTTGTCTGCTTGCTGCAGAGGATCTTTGTGCCACAATGACAACACGTCTGTGAACACAAGAAAGATAACAGTACTTGCATAATGTAAATGTAAGATGACCACGTGCTGTATGTTGTTATGTTCACATATTCACGTCAGATCGTCGGCTGTGTCTTTAAAATTTAAAGTGGCAATACGCACATGGACTTTAATGGCAGAATATCAGGATGGTGCAGACTGGTCTATAACGGTGCTGCTGCCACTCTTTCTGCTGTGATTTCAACAGATTTAAACAGACACTAGTGTAGACACTACAGAATCAGAATACAAACAGCACTGCCGTCTTACTTGAAGCAACACCAAAGGCTAACATCACATTTAGCCATTTAGCTGACGCTTTTATCCAAACATTAGAGCTATTCTAAAGTACAAAGTTAGAGGCAGCAGCTATGCAGCAGACGCCGGGCAGCAGGAAGCGCAAAGTGAAGCCTGCAAATGGCTGGACAAAGTGTGTGTTCCCACCATGGCAATATGTTATTGTTGACAGCTTATAGGCTTTTTTCACTGCAGGTAAAGTAGGTATACTACAGGTGTCACTAATAACACGAATAAAGGCTCTGTTCTATTATAGTATCTCATTAACACAAGCATTTAAAATTGTTCAAAAAGTGTTCCACAAAAGTTATGAGACATGAGTGCATGGATAAATTCAACCAAATTGGACCTATTGTCACTTTCCAACAAAGTGAATGTCATTTCTATTATCAGTGTGAACAGACATAAAAACATAAATGTAAATCCATGATGATGACTAGATACTAGAAACAGCTCTGAGCTCACTGAGGAGTGATCTTTAATTCTGGAAATGTAATTTTAGAATGAAACTAGAACTTTAACTGGTTTTGATGGTGTTAGGCAAATGCGCCATTATTGCGCATGTGACAACTGGTCAATAGAATTCTGTGAAGAAAACAAACCATCGCTGTTTTACTAAAGAAGTCAGCTATTTCCTATCGTTTTGTGAGCAACTCTGATCTGATTTTATGCTGCGCACGGCATGAGTCTGTGAAGAAGTGAAAGTGAAAGCAGTTGGTTACCTCGCTGAGAAGTTGAAAGTGCAGCCTGTCACCTGCAGCTCTTCATAACAGCTGCTCCTTCTTGTTCCATTACTCCCTGACATATTTCCAACTGATACGCTGTCAAGAAAATCCAAAAATGACCGGCTTTGTTTTCTAGACACATTTTTGATAAACGATAGAAACCTGCATTAATCCCGCTGAAAAACACATTTCCTGTGACTACTACTTTATAATAAAAGTTCACTTGTTTAACTTTTTGCCAGTTAAATACTTTAATGTGGAGCTGCAATAGGAAATGCATAGGCAGTTGCATTTCTATACCACAGATACCAAGTTTGGGGGACCCGTGGAGTTTTATTTTCCCTCTTCAATAACTTCATCGAATGAAATGGTGTACACAGATAAACAAAATTCCATGGACAAGTAAACAAAACAGTAGTGCGAAAATACAGAGAAGCTCCAGGAGCTATTCTATTCAGTCCATGCCAGTGAGCCAGCATGAACAATATCAAAATACCTCAAGCAGCAAAATGGAATTCAGCCATCATTCATTTTTGCTGTTTTTCCTACTGTGACATGTCAACATGTCTCCTGTGCATAAGGTCCGCTGTGAATGTTGCACAAGGGAAATAGTTTGCAGAATGCTGCAGTCACTAGCAGTCATATTTTGTGTCAGATCAGACTAATGTGCGGACGGAGACAGATGTTGACACAAAACACAACTGGACATGAGCTCACAGGGTGACGAGCACAGGGTTTGTCTCTCAGCCTGACCTGTCTGGACTCCTTACAAATGTCATCCCAGGACAATGCTGTCATTCTCCTGCAAGGATGAACAAGTCATTCATGTATTTATAGAACATTTATTTAATCACACAAAGTCCAAACTCATCGCACTGTATTCTTCAGTCTGATGGCTGTAACAGTGACTCATGTTTCTGTTGTTGCTGGTGATGATGCTGATGATGATGATAATGATGATACTGACAATGCTGATATGGTTTATGACAATTACACTGATCACCACCTTGAGGCTGAATCACGCTGTATGGTTGATAATGATAAAATATGCACAAACAGAGCCTGGTGTGCTTGGACACACAAAGAGATAAAGAGAGAGATGAAAAGATCCAGGCTGAGAGGGGAGGCTGACTCACCAGTAGGTAAGGAGGTAAAAGAGATGACAAGTGGACAGCTGGTGGCTGGTGTCTGGTGGCTGTCATATTAATGACGACGGAGACTTGGAGATACAGGAAAGTTCCACCTGCAGTCTTCACGGAGGGGTGTTTGCAAAACACGAGTACACGTAAGCGGTTTCACTTTTGCAATGACAGCTTGTGCAACACTGACAGGAAAGTTACAAACGTGGGTAATATTGATGGGAAGTAATGAGTCCTTGTTAAGGGCTGGGTCAGTTTAGCTCAGGAACAACATCTGAAATGGGTCCAGCTGATGTAATTCTCTGTGTTTCACTGTCAACTTTATGACACTGCCTATTGGTCACACTATCCCACCAGAACACACCGTGCTTCTACTTTAGTCATCCTTTATTAGTGTGTAATGAAAAATCATAAAATGCATTTAAAAGGCAATGTAACCTGAATGTAATGAAAACATTTTATGTTAACCAGAAGAGCAATTATGCACATGTGCTGATGTGGCTTAGAGACTATAATGTGTCTACTAAGCCCTCGTCCAATAGAATGCCTTTAACGCCTGTGGCAGTAATGTGATGACTCTGCTGTGGCCACCTTTCACTGCAAGTACATAATATACTGTTTATTGTATAAACACACACACATAAGACATATTGTTGCTCTCTGCTTGTGGATTTTTCTATATGTGGAATGTGCATATTACATTACACATGCATATTGTATGCTTCATCTGTGGTCAGCATTTAGAATCTTTTTGGCCAATGAAACGATGTTTTATTACATCATGTATGTAAGACAGACAAAAGGAGCATCGCATTGGATGAATAACATTTTGAGTTTTGATTCAAGGATAGACAACAACCTCTGTGGTCACGCATTGGCTCACAATCCACTTAAAACTTTCATTTAAAATATTCACTGGTTCACTGATAGGCTGTGGGTCATTGGGTAGAGTGGGTTGTCCACCAATCAGAAGATCGGCCGTTTGATCCCCAGCTCCTCCAAACTGTTTCTGAAGGCGATGGTGAAGTCCCTTCTGATGAACGGTTGGCACCTTGCCTGGTAACTAAGGCCATCAACATGTGATTTAGATGAATGATTTTTGGACATAGTCGGTTTATATACTGTATTTGTGTCAGTGCTCTTCATATACTGTTCTCTTATTACCAAGGGAGTAATCCGTCTTATATCTTTGATCATGATCATTTGCTTCTGCAGATCTAACATACTCCAGCTGAATAATTTCAGTGCACATTTATGACTGACCTCTTGTGGTTGTGGTGACTCAAATGTATTTTATTGACTGCTCCGTTCTATACCACCATTTGCTTCTGACTCCTCTTAACAGTAGAAGCTGCCTCAGTTTGGAATCTTGTTTCTGCAGGGACAACATGTATGGTGGTCACATTAGTGTTGTTGGTTGTTGCTGTTGTTCTTTTGTTGTCATTTTCACTTTGGCATGAACAATTTATGCTGCTGTTTTGGAATTGATCCTGTCCAGACTTGTACCTTAATGTAACCTGCATATTGACTCCCCTTCATTCCCTTACCCTCATGTATACACGCTGGACATGCAGCCTGACCTACAGTCCCTGTGCCCCACCCACATGCCCTCAGACCACGGGACGGACACACTGTTCTAGTTTTAATGTTGCTGATCTGAAATGATCTCTGTTTTTATCTAAATGCACACGCACCTGACACAGAGTGATTTTTTTTATTTTTTTTTTTACTTCACTGTATTTTCTCTTGTAGCATCAGCTACATGTCATAGATTCAGGACAACATGAATATACAATTATAGACCATACACCACAGACAATGCACAGCCATGTGTACATTCGGGTTTCAGATTTGCCACACTGATTTTGAACAGCAGCCTTTATTAACTGGTCACCAGTCACTGACAAATTACCATATGGATGGATAATGGATACCAATGTGGAGTTGGAAGTAGTTATGCTAGCAACCTTTGTCACATTATTCCATTTTTGGCCAAGTACAATAATATCAATAATAAAAATATAGCTTATAGAAACATTTATTCTGTTGTCTAGCGCTGCCTTGTCCCTACAGACGGACACTTTTAGTTTATTTTTGAAGACTGTCTCTCGCCCCCTGTTGTATCAGCAGCCCTCCCTCTGTGCTGGTGTCAAACCAACAATCCACAGTGAAAATCACTGCAGCAATTTGAATTTCTGTTACCTCATGGATCATCACATCACATATATTATGGTCAGTAGTCACTTGTTAAGTCACCATGTTGAGCCGCCATGTTTCTGTCAGTGTTGGGCTAGTTACTTGTAATATGAAGTGAGCTAAGCCACCACTTTCTTGAACCAACTTCTTTCCAAGTCAGTGCTATCAGAGTGATCGATAAAACTGTCAATCAATTTCAAGTCGTTTGTGGCGGTGAGGTCTTACCGTAGTGACGACATTCATAGATTTTATTTGCAGACCACAAATGTCCGATCAAGCGTCTGTGATTTATTGGGATAACTTTAAGCGGCCATTCTAGTCTGGTCTACTGAGGCTGTGTGTGCACAAGGACAACATTTGAGTGCTAAGCTGCTACACCCTTGACCAATGCAGTAAAATAATCTTGTCATCAATTGTTTGTCCCTCTGACTTTCATAGTTTGAGTGTGACGTCCCTCACTAAAACCTCTCTGACGGTATCCTCTGACATTCCGAAGAATCAAAAGATGGGAAGTTGTTACTCATCTGGGTGACCTTCAGTTGCATTATCAATCCAATACTAAGATTCTCACTCATGTAACAAAAGCTTTATTTCACATTTCACTATTTCTTTGCACTGGATTATGTAATATTTCTTCCTTTGTCACATTTTCTGTCAATTTTCTGTTATTTCTGGCTGTATACGACTTACAAGTTACACTTATAAAAGGTTATGAAAGAATGAATGCAACCTCCATTTCCTGTATGAACATTTCACCCATTCACAAACTCTAAAATGAAACTGACTGCAGTCAAACAGCAATGGAACAATACATTTATTATGTTGAAGAATTTGAACATTTTACATGGAAAGAGCGGTCGATTATCTGTCTAAACCAATCAAAGACGCCTCAGATTCCACCCTCCATCATCGTGGCCTTGGTGAGGTTTTCTTCATCCTGTACTGCATCATGGAAGGTCTAAAGAGATTGTTCTCTGGACTCCTCACTCATAACTTCACCATCATCAGGACTGAAGCAGGCACTGCAGGTTCCACAGGAGGGCTCAGAGGAGGTTGCTGAAACAACACCACAGCAGAGTCAATCTCCTTGGTCCGGGGAGTAACGTGTAGTCTAGTCATGTGTCTCACTCTATCACTCGATTATTCTATCGTCACCTAATCGAATCAATCCTAGCAGACAAGAATATCATTTAGTAGTATAACATTGTAGGATCCCTAGCTTGCACAAAGCCTTGACCAATAACTAAATATAGTATTTAGACTAGACTAACAGACAGAACAATTTACTAATGCCAATGCTTAAAATTCAGTCAAACAGAAGAGTGCAAGAGTGTAGTCAATTGAAGAACAGCACACAATTAGACAGTCAGACAGAGAAAATGATCTGAAAGGTATATTTACTCAACAGTTACCCATAACTTCATTCATTTAATATTTCAGCATCTAATATGTGTGGATGAGAATAATGCAAATACAGTACTGCTCGCATCATTCCTGTGCTGTGGTGGTGTTGGTGACGAGAAGTACACAAACACATAATCCACCGTGTGACAAAAGTAATTGAGGTTCTTTGTTCGCTTACAGCATGTAGCCCTGTAGGATACAAGACGATCCGAAATCACGTAGATGAAGACATCCACTTACGCCGCGGTTTATGTCTCCTCATCTTTAATTGGTGTGTCAGTGGCCTCACTTTTCTGAACCCCCCACTGTAGCTTTTGCAAGTCTTCCTCCTGTGTGTCCTGGATGACTCAGCCTCTCTGTGGAGACTTTGTGAAGAGCCTTGAATAGCAGTGATGAGGTTTTATTCCTGCCTGTGTTCCCTTCTTAACCTCTTTATGTCCAGATGAGTATGCAAACAGATTTGCTGTATTATGAATATTAATACAGTTTACCGGGTCTTCTTTTTGACGACATTTGGTCATGGCTGGATTAACCTACGAACGGGCCCCATTTTTACCCCCACTTTCTCCATCTATCTGTGCAGTGTGCACTGTGCTCCTACGCTGATATATTTCATGGCCCCGGGTCTGCTGTTGGGTAATTTGATAAAACACAAATTCATTTAGAAATATTCTCCATTTAAATATCATCTGAAATCATGTCTGCTTGTAAACAAGAAATGAGAGAGAGCCTCAAGGTCAGGCAATGAAACAACCTACCTTGCGACCCTTATCATGTCAGTAAATATTGAGCTAACGTCGTCATGGTGACATCTGTATGTCGGTCTTTTTTCTTTTTTTTTTTAGACACACACAAATATTCTGATTGAAAATTCATGCTCTGACTACAGAGACAGACATAATCTGATTAGATTTCGGATCACCCTGATGGGCACATCTGCATATTAATGAGCAGAACATTGATACTCCACCATACAGGAACCCTTTATAATAGATTAGATTATTGTCATTGAACAAAGTAACAAGTACTTAGACAATGAAATGCAGTTTAGCATCTAACCAGAAGTGCAGAGAAGTAAAGTGCAGAGTATGTACATATGAACAGGATATATTCATAAATAAATATAGTGCAGGTATAGATTTGCTATAGGAAATATACAGTGTATGAATATGTACAGTATGAGCAGTATGGACAGGTAGATGAATACACTATATATACAGGTAGATGAATATAGTAACATTTGTTATGTACAATATGAACAATACATAGTGCGTGTGGTCAGCATTAAATACACACACAAAAAAACAGCCAGATCTGAATGAAAAAGTGTGGTGGCAAAGAATACACTATGTACATGTACTATGCACCATGTACATGATATATACAGTCAGACAGTATAGATAATTGTTGGTGTGTGGGGGCATAAATATGAGGGGGAAGGAGAGGGGGTTCAGTCAGTCCGGGGTAGGTGAGGGTCACCTCCGTTTAGAGGTGAGAATGTGCAACCACAGTCTGTTAAATGAAAAGTTTGAGCCTATAATAATAAGCTCATTAATATATAGGATGACTGTTTTTAAATATAGCCATTAAACCACAATATTAGGCACCTTATATACATTCAAGAAAATGGACAGGATGAAAACTTGCCAAAATAAAAGACTGCAGGCTCCCTCGGTTTCTAAAAAGCAGACATTTTGTTTTGAGTCCACAGTAAACCTGTTGACCACCTCCAGTGTATGAAATGGCTCATTTCAATAAATGAAAGCCTTTTTAGACTGCTCATCAGTAAACATTTTAAATACAGGTAGCCAGTAACAACACACTTATTTTCTCATTTAAGAGCCACATTTGGTGAATACAGGAAAGACAAACAAACCGTCCGTCATTACAGCGTTAGCGTGGAATCTTTCTGCATCTCGCTGCTCTTTTCTCTCTCCCATTAGCATTGTCGGTTATGTTGTCGACTTGGCTTATGTAATCATAACACAGGCAGAGGAGTGAGATTACAGCCTCCTAATGGCCTCCTCAATGTAAATCTGCTGGATAATAATGAGATGAAATGTGCGAACGTACACAAGCTAATGCTGCACATCAAGAACTGAATGACTGACGTCCTTTGGATGTATTTGCTAACACGGGCATGCATCATACAAAAGAGCTCATCGTTGATGTTAAACTTCCAGAAGTCACTGTTTATGTGCATAAAAGCCTTTTTTGCTACTGTGCATGACAGATAAATGTAGGTTTTTACCTTGTAAATGTGTGTGGAAACTGAATTAAGTTTGATTTTCAGAGTTCAAATTTGCAGTAATATTCAGTTAGAACATATAATACAGTTACAGGTTGTGTACTGTATGCATGTATGGATGGAGACGAGACAGATGGAGAGATGGCAGCATAGGTGTATCAATGGTTTGTGTAAAAATAACACCTCTCTTCCTCTCCCTTCTTCTCCAAACAGCGTCTCAGAGCCTGATCATGTTCAATTGCTCTGTGGTTTCACCACATAATCACCATGCTACAAACTACAAGACCCCACAGTCAGTAATGACTTCAAATGGTTATTGGATTTACCCGACTTGAATCATGTTTGGAATTGAGATTTTTCTATTTGCTTTGCTTTATTTTTGGTGGTCTTTCCTCTGTCACTCCTTGTTCCTTCTTCAAAACAGGCGAGGCGATGTTAGAAAACACTTTGTGTCAATGTGACGTCAAAGCAAATAAGATGTCAAACACAAATGTCTGAGTAAAATGGAAATTCTTTCCTCCTGGTTATTTGCCACACCACATCTGGACCTATGAGAGACAGCTAAAGCTATACATACAACTAAAAAAGAGATCTAGGTTATATGAATAGGTGACAAATACTGTATATAACAACATATGGTACAATGTGTATATCAGACTGTATCTGTGAATTGTTAACAAGAATACAGTAGAGTGTGCTGGAATACATATTGAATGGGTCATTTACCGTATATACATGAATTGGGAGGTTAT
>NC_040023.1:28711330-28719003 GCF_000972845.2 Larimichthys crocea
ATATGATGATGTTTATATATAAAAGGTATAAAAAGCTGATTCTAAGGGAGCAAAAACAAAACAATTCACATTTTTGAAAACATAGTTATAAATATTTTATAAATCTGGCACACTGAACCTTTGAATTTGTAGGTTTGTGGATGTTTTAAAATTGTAAACATGGCTTTATTTTTGGAACTTTTTGGAGTAAAATCTGGATTTATCTTCACTCTTGATATGACTTCATATTCATACAGACCCAGGCAAAAGAGACTACTTGGAGAAAAATATGCAAAGAAGTTGGACTACATTGTAAAAAACATGTTTCTGTTACTTGATTCCAGCTTTACTTTAATCTGAACTATGTTAGTGTAGCCCTCATCATCCATACTCTGTTTACAAAAGAAGCATTTTAACAGTTGCTTGCTTGCAGACAGACCTGACAAAGTGCAAATGCAGTTATTTTGGCATATTTCTGATCTGTTTTCTGGTAATATTGTAACTTTAACCCCTTTATCAGAGCTTCAGGGCTGTTCCCCTGCAGCCCCAGTGTCTCATTAGTCTCATAGAGCGAACTTCTTCTCCAACAAAGGATCCATTTTCTGAGTGGATTCCTGTGAGTGAGGCAGAGGCGTATTAAATGTGTGATCACATCACCTGGTATGTGTGTATGTCTGCATGTGTGTGTGTGTGTGTGTGTGTGTGTGTGTCAGAGCATAGTCGGTGCACAAAGAGAAACATGGAGCCAATCGATGGTACACCCCCACTGTTGGAGCAGATGCACAGTCTGCATAATTCTCTGACAAAGATGAAGTCAACCTCTGTGTGGATGTGTCATGAGACTGTAGGACTGTAGCTGTACATTAATAAGGTTCTATAGGTTCTATAACAGCAGATTTTTTTTATCTCTTTATTCAGGAAATACATTATTTAGATTTTCAGTCATTGTTGTCTACGATTATAAAACTGCAGCTGCATTATATTTGTGAGTCAACAATACATTAGTATTTTACCAATCAAATGCATGTGTGTGTGTATGTCAGTTCAGTTGGGGGCAAACAAACACACACACACACACACACACACACACACACACACACACACACACACACACACACACACACACACACACAGAGCCACCTTCATGTGCAAATGTGACCAGTTCATGCTCACAGGCATGCACACAGAAACATAGAACATACAGTGAGCTGGAGCTCATTTGAGGGTGAGGGCTCAGGGAATGCCTCATCTCTCTGCTCTCACCCACACTGATTCCCTCAGACCAAGACAAAGGCTGAGAAGCTGCAGCGGAGGGAGGCAGGGAGCACTCGCTCAACAGATGCACTCTTGACACAGCCACATACAAACACACATGAGGATGTATATGTGCACATCTTCTCACAAGCTCTCAAAAATGCACACAGAGTTGACTGTAAAGGAATGTTATCTGTGCCTGAGCTGTGTTTTCTATGTTTGCAACAGAAAAATGTAACACTGACACAAATGTAACATTTCTTGAGTGGCATCCAAATGTGTTGTCTCCGTCAATGAGAGCTACTTGCTTACCACGCTGCTCATGAAGCTAAAATAGGTTAATGATAATAATTTGTTACACAAGCGTCAAAGTAAAAATTGGTTTCTGAGCTGCACATTACTCCGCATGGTGGCATGTAAATGAGGCCATGTAGAATATGGCTGCAGCGAGCTAAGCCTCGACTGCAGGGCTTTGTGCATCTGTCAATCACACTGCCTGTCAATATGAGCCCCGACGCCCATTAGCCTCGCTGTATGGTGCTAGAAGCTGCAGGAATCTGCTATATGCATACTCGTGTATATGTGTGTGTGTGTGTGTGTGTGTGTGTGTGTGTGTGTGTTGAGTAAAGCGCAGAGATACATCGAATCACTTATTTTCATCTTAGGGCCAAAAACCAAATAAACATAGTTTTCTGTATGTGATTGATTTTAAATTTCTGCAAGAGTGTGTAGAGCTGAAACACAGCTGACGAATCAACAAATATGACAATTAATCTTTTTATTTCTTTCTTCATGGTAGATGTATTTTGGTTTTGGATTGTTGGCCAGACAAAACAAATCATTTAAAGGCCGGCCGCTGGGAAATAGAGATGGGATTTGGGATGGGACTATGTTTTGAAATGTTATAGACTCAATGATTGAAACCAAAATCTACAGATGAATCAATTATGAAAATATAACTGAGAATAGGAATATCTACAGCCCAATTGCGTCAGCAAGATTTTAATAAGATGCAAAGCTCTACAGGCCTTTTCGTATTGTAATAATACAACACAGATATAAATATTAGTCTGTAATAAGAATGTAGTAACTGAACAGATAGACGAGGATATGGAGAGAAATGAATCCTGGCCCTAATATCTGTATGTTTCATTCCCAGAGGAGGATTTTACATGAATGCACTCAATGCTAATCTGAGTTTTTTTTTTTCATTTCTGATTGGAATGTGTGAAAAAAGGTTTAAATGCCCCAAACAAATGTAGCTAAAGGAGGCCAGATTATCTGGACAATCTGAATCTAGATACAGCAGAATATTATATATAATATCTGGATATTTGTGTCCACAAATTTTATTGGACTTTGAAACTTGTGTATTGACCTCTTGCGTCCACTATTTTGACTGCCGTCTGCTGCTTGTGATCTCCTCATCCAGGGCCTGCATCTCAGTGAATATCTGATCAGTTTAATCTGAGGCACAGACAGAGCTGGATGAGAGAAGTCTCACCAACATCGACCACCTCTTATTAGATCAGCTGTCATGCACAGCTCTGGGATCAGCTTACTGTTATAATCGTCATGGTGACTGGTCAGAATGTGCTGGCATTCATGTTGTATTGAGTTTATGTATAAAGGAATACAAGATTCATCCATAACACACATAATAGAAGTCACAGTGATGATGTGAGCTTATTAATGTGTACCTAATGTAACTAATTATTCAACATTAAATGATCAATAAAATGTGTATATATTACACAGATGGGTATAGAGATGTTAATAAATCAGATTTCAGACCAATGAAGTAAAAATCATCTGTAAATTGATGGAAATCAAATAATAACTTAATAACTTGCATACTGAGATCAACAGAAAACAGCTGCTGAAACACACAGAGAGCAAGTTAATGCTGAACACAGCTCTGAGACTATTTTAATCCTGTGTTCCCACCAAGTGGCGACCCCCTTGGCTGGCAAATGAAGTCAGTGCAGAAGTGCTAAAAACTGTAATTCCCCGAGCAGCCGCTTAAGACAGAAGTGAGTCAGTCTCCATAAGCGCCCGTATTAAAATGTCCAACTTCAGCCTGGTTCAGACAATGCTTTTGGTCTCTATAGCTAATTTCACTATTCATGACACCTGTAAGGGGGGTGAATTCTTTTTTTAACTCACCCGTTCAAATGATATTAACAGTGTTGCCGCTTGATTGACAGGTAGGTGCCATTACAGATGGCCTATTCGAGCACCTAGGCGTCATTCAGCCTGCCTCAGGTCCACCAATGATGTACGATTTTTAGATTAGACGGGAGGCAGAATAAGCAGTACATCCAACATGTTATTTTCGGTTTCAAAACAGCACTTCGGAAACCTACGGGTGATGCTCAGGCTCTATCCATTATTTATAATGTCATTGGTTCCCACCAATCAAGACCACTGCAACTTTCTCTTTAGCAGTTGCAACAAAAAATAAAACACAAAACCAGAAATGGAACAAATGCAACAATAACCAACATTACTGCCATATATGAACAGCATAATCTATTCACAAATCACCATATAGATATGCAAATCTTAGTTTTTTATGCATGGATCATCAAACACACATTTGTCACAACTTTACAGACTAATTTCTCTCCATGCAGGACACATGACCTTTACAATGAAATTGAATTTGTTTAGTTTCACTTCTAATATTAGGATATAAAGTTGATATTGACCTTTGATCAAACAGCCCAAACAATATGAATCCCCCATCTGTGACAGAAGTGTTGAGCTGAATGAGTTGATGTATGTAAGAGCTGAAGGCTGTCAGTCAAACATATGGTGGAGGCAGCACTAATTTCACAGTCTATTGTAGAAAGGGAATCAATACCTCATCTCAAAGGCATAGCTAACCTGCTTTGCATCAATCCATATGTGACACCCGGCTTTGATGAGTGATATGACTCTAGTCTGGCGTATTCAAAGTGCCGAGGAGAAAACCTTCACTCATCTGCTCCAAACCTGACTGAAATCAAGCTGGAAGCCTTCTTCTGTGCTTGGTGACGTAGACGGAGGGTGGAGGCGTGGGCGCTGCGAGCGTTTTTCTCCCATTCACATCTTTCATCGGGCACAAAAGGAGCCGTCTTTACATCAAAAGACTGTTTGCTTATGTGTTCTCATCACCATACTGTAGCCTGCATCCATGCACTGTAACCACATTTATGCTTTCACTTTCTATTTTTCAAACAGCAGCGCATTGAAGAAATACATATTTCTTAGCTGCCACAGAGACGTCTTTGAATTACGACGGTTATTATCTGAACTGTAACACTAGTAATGAGGGATTAGTCACTGAAGATTAAAAAACAGATACATATCTGACACATACATTTCATTATGTGTTTTCACTATTATCTTTGTAATGTCAATGTCACAGGAATATGTTTATTCATTTTTTTATTCATTGACGATGATAAAGTTGAAAATTGTTAAATAATATGTTGAGTTGTATTTTTGCCGAGCCAGCCATTTTGTCTGCTCTTAGACGAGATGAACACTTACCGAGGCAGACAGTTCAAACCAGCTGAAGAAAGCAGGACCGCTGCTCAAGACACACACACACACACACACACACACACACACACACACACACACCTCTGGCTCACCTTCCTTCATGGTTCAGTGGTTATTCATTCAATCACACTAACTTCACTCTTTCAAACACATACACACACATGCACACATTGACACAGCCACATTAGCATATCCCACTCCAGCATTTAGAAGCAGCCTGCTGTAACATATAGGTAAAGCTCAGTCAATTACAGCAGATTAAAATGTGCTTACATGTATTAACATGGGCAGTTATGTGTAGCCCAGTTGGCTATGACCCCATTCTCCCTCCTGCTGCTGCTACTATATATGTAGTACATAGAAAATGCATCAAATTACAACAGTGTCTTTCAACAAGTACAAAAAGCAGCATTAAAGAGTATTTTAATGCAAAATGATGATTACGTGCAGAGAATAAATGATAGAGGAGATTGTATAACAAGTCGAGAAAAACCAAGAGGATCAGATAAAAGATGAAAACTGTAAGAATGTATGAAAATGCCCATGACATTGAAACTGTGTTTAATGGATTGAACCACCCATGTAAGGCAGCAATAAGTGCACATTTTTATGTCCGTATATAATGAAGTGATCTGCTCAGAACATCAACTCAACCTGTCCCAAATTAGAGCTCAGTGAAGGATAAAGGTGTCAGCGCGTAAAACAAAGAGCTCGTGGATCGTCAAGCAGCGCGTGAAGCCCTCATACCTCCTCACTTACCTTGGAGCTGACGGACTGTCTGACAATTCTTGTAACTTTTTCCAGAACTGTCAATCTGACAATCACGGCTGACTTTACACAGTGATTGGTCAGATGTGCAGAGGTTAAAAAGAAGTCGGGATTTCAACTTTTCACTCATCTTCATCACTATGTATGAAGTGTGCACCGTTATACCCATTTGTACAATTATTGTGTCTTGCGTCTCGATGCAGAAGGCTTTGTGAGCGAGTGTGGAGCCATTCACAGCAGCTAGAAACTCGATCTTTCCCCAACCATAACCAAGCATTTTAGTTCTAGCCTAAACCATGGCTTAACCACTAACCCTAACCCAACAACCAAATCACATCCTCAGGTTCATTTTCAGAATCGTCAAGCATGCACGTCGCCAAGTGCCAAACTAGATTTTATTTCAGAAACACTGGCTTACACTAAGCAGCTGGAAATGTTTCCATTACTTTGATTTTGTCAGGTGGAAAAATAGCAAGAACATTTCCTGGGCGATTACCCTGACATTCACGCAGAGACACACATGAGAAGTTTGAAAGGACGAAAATTTTGTGGGATGTAATGGAAAAGTAATATGAGTAGCATAAGAAATTACAGTTAGAAGGGGGTATAAAATATTACTTTTGAAAAGTGTAACAAGGAATGAGAAACGTTTTGACTAATAAGCCGATTTGTAATCGCTAAATCATAATCCTAAACATTAAAACTTTACACTATTTCTGTAGATTCACAGAGGTTGTCAGAGATGGATTTGAAGCAGATTCTGATCAGTGTAGCCTCTGATTGGTCAGTCCAACACCTATCTCTCATCACCACGGCCTTCTATACCATCTTTTGAAAAAAATGTGTTTCCCATGTTCAACCACAATCCCAACCCAGACACCATGTGGGACACGCTACTTTCTGCACCGACACTGATCATTCGCAGTGGGCCTAAGTCACGAGGGGCAGAACTGGACCTAGTTTCTAGGGTAATGGGCTGAACGTATGAAAAGGAGGATCTTTGAGTGTATATATCTTGAGCATAAATATAGCATATATAAAACCAGGGCAAAGCCGAGCTAATGTTAAATCAAACTCACGTTTTTCAAGAAAAACAGCCAACTGAGAAATGTTCATTCATTCATGTAGATAAACAGTACTCACCCTTAATATCTAGGATGCCAAACAAGAAGGTGGAAATACTCTTGTTCATGTGTTGGGTCTACACCCAATGTTCCACTCCTGCTTCTAGAAACTCTTTCTGCATGCGGAGGGCGGGGAGGAGCACAATAACTGATTCTTTTGAGGTACCTCATTCTCACTGGAGAATGAACACAGTAAATGAATTTAATGCAATCTATTACCAAATCTTAAACATGCCATGGTTGCCTTGTGCCTCAGCAGGCCGGCGTGTTGCAGAATCGTCTAATATCAGCGTTCTGTGTGGCGACAGGCTTGGGTGAACCTCTCATATCGAAAGAAGAACAACATCTTCCAGAGCTGACTGAGGTGAAAGAGAGGATGAATGGATGGCAATTTGACCATCTGTGGGAGAGATGACAGCTCGCAGTGAGGCAGACAGCCGGTCAGTCACCCTCAGACCTAACCTCCGTCTTTTCCTGTCTCTCACTAGCTTCCTCTCTGCCTCTGCTAGTCTGTCTGTTTAAAACACACTCACACACAATCAGCGGCGCCAACTGTGTGGCTGGTTTGTAACCTAAAGTACGGCATCACAAATTCATGACTGGGCTCTTTGTTCATTTTTGTCATACATTTGATTCCTATACTTAAAAATATTTCCTGAGCTAAGAGGCTTCATTGATTCAGTCTACAACCCTTCGAGGCATCCCTCCCCCCATACCCATCCTCTATTCATCTTTCCTTTCATTCCCATCCCTCCCCTTTCCTCTCCTCTCTCCCTCCTTTCATTCCTACACTTCCTCTCACTCCCATCCTCTCTCTTCCCCTGTTTCCTTCCTCCCTTCCTTTCTTCCTCCCCTTCCCCGCTCACTCCTTAAAACCTCAACGCACTCGGAGGCTGTAGCGAGACCTCCTGTCGTCGGTGGGAAAAAAGGGAGAGACCATTAGCTTGCAGACGGAGGGATGCAGCAAAGGTATAGGTTGGAAGGTAGTAGTATAGGCCT
>NC_040023.1:28719123-28738364 GCF_000972845.2 Larimichthys crocea
AGGGTGGTATGACCTGCTGGATTACAAAACAGCCCTCCCATGTGTCTGCCTGTTCTCTGTGCCAGCCGAGAGACAGCGATACCAAGCTCCTGGAGCGCTGGTGAGGGCGACAGAGAGGAGGAGAAGAAAAGGACGAGAGAGGGAGGTAGAGGGAAGAGAGAAAGTGAGAAAGAGTACAGGATGTGGAGCAAGGGAAGTAAGAAAGGAAGAAGTAAGAAAATAAGAAACAAAGAAGGAGAAGGGGGTGAAAGAAGAGGGAGGTAGATGGAGAAAGACGGAAGAAGGGACGGAGGAGGATGGAGATAGTACGGAAAGACGAGAGAAAGAGAGCAAGTGTGTGTCTGGGAGAAGGAAAGGAGGGAGTTTTGAGTGATAGCGAACATAGTGTAGATGAAAGCTTTGAGAGGAGCAGGACGCTGAGAAGCATCAGCGCTGTCAGAGCATGTTCAACCCTCAGGGAGAGCCGGGGGTAAGTCACACACTACTCTGCTACACATGCATGTGCATCTGATACACACACCGTCACCGCTTCACACACGCACACACACACTCATTCATGCATTTACACACTACGGCATCCTAATGTATGTCTACTACAGCGCTTTTAGCGAGGCCTGGAGGCTATATTTCACACGTACTGGACAGTTTAATGTATCTTTGGTGTTGAAAATATAGATTCCTCGGGATGAGAGTCGCATTCAATGGTTTTCCTACCGGTGAGTAGAGCTGTTTGGATCTGACCAAACCTGCCAGTCAAAAGCTCCATCTTGTTTTTAAAGAGAAGACCTGAAAGATGTCGCGGTCATAGCTGGACTTCCACTCCAAAAGTGGGCCTGACAGTGTTTCCTGCACTTTTACATCCTCTGTTTGCGTCTGTAGCTCTCTTTCTTTCTTTGTTGGCCCAGGATAGTACGAGGTGGGCCTTTTTTTAAAAATAAGATAATAAGAGATAAGAGAGACTGATCAAGAGCGGAGTCGTCAGGGGATACGGATAATGGCGTAGAAAGGGAGAGGGGAGCTTTGGCTGTGTGGAATCAATTTCATATGATGTCTGACAGGCTGTCAAGGAATCATTATGTACCCCATAGAAACAAAGAGACGCTTTAAGAAGCTATGTATGTGTGTGTGTGTGTGTGTGTCTACATGTGTTTGGGTTGTTCTTCTGCTCGAAAACACACTTAAGTGCACACACATTCCTGTAGCGCACAATCATCCTCTCATTTCTGTGCACAAACAGTCAAAATAGCGGAGCAATTGGGCCCTAAACCGAGTTACAGCAGCCATTCGAGGAATTTTCTAGCAGCCTCGAAGCCGGAAGAGTCTTGTGTTGAATTTCCTCTGGGCTACAAGAGAGAGAGAGAGAGAGAAGCTCCAGTTCCAGGGAGTTGTTAAATCCTTGTTTAGAAGCACTGTAGATCCAATTGATTCCTACGCCGGGAGGCGAAGGGGTCACCTCACCCGCCGGAACCACGAGGATAGAGTGGGTTTTATTGTGTGAATGAGAGCCACTTCCTCAGATTTAGTTGCTTTAGCCCCCAACCCCCCCCACCCCCGGGGTGGAGGAATTACAGGAAAGAAAAAGAGAGGAGGGGAAGAGGGTGGTGGTCTCTGTCTCACGGGGCCTCTGCTGCAGCCATATTAGCTCCGTTACAGGTCTCAGGAGGACAGCTGGGTGACAGAGGTCGTCATGGCGAGGAAGGGGGGGGGGCTGTCATGGTAAGTGGTTGTCATGGAGATTGTGGATGTAGTGGCGATGGAGCCGAGCAGGTGGGGACCCCTGTGGATTGGGCTCACCTGGTCTAAAGAGGCCATTATGCTCATATTCTACCTGCTGCTGCTTTTTCTTCTTCTTCTGTTCTGAAGTCTGTTTATCGCCTGTTTTTTCTCAAAGTGCTGCACAGAAAGACGAAGGATTCAACGCCATGATGCAAAGCCACAGCGCTGAAAATGCACAGTCAGAATAAAGGCGGGGTCAGTGCTTTTTTTTTCCTCTCAGTTTGAGCGTCGTGCTCCATCAAAAAGCTTTCTGCTGGTCGACGTTCGTACTTACACAGCTCTGTTTTGTGTATTTACATGAATTAATCCATAGCAAAATCAAATTACGCCCTCGCTCAAGGCTGCGACGCTTTTGTTTCATTAACTTTGGCTGCATTTAGACTGAAACAGAAAACCGTTTTTAACCCTTCATGGGGAAATGAATATGTGTAATCTGTGGGTTCTGGTTGGAGGAAATGGTGCAGATTTAAGCAGAGAGATTTAAAAGTCGTCTCTCTTTTGATTGTTTAAATCCAGGCGGCTCAGCGTCTGTGAAACCTCCAACATGTTTGAAATGATTGTCTGGAAACGTCCTTATTTGCATGAGATGGCACAGACAGGAGGAATTGTATGTTTGTGTGTGTGTTTAGTTGCCATTACAGAGAGTTGGGTAGCTCATTAGCAGAGCTGATATTTCTGGACTCACACACATGTGCACACACACACACACACACACACACACTCATTTTCTTTCAGCTCTTGCTTTCTTTCCAGCTTTTATCTTAGCGGTGATCAGTACATTTCCCCTCCTTCATTTAGGAGATTCTTTTATGTGCTAATAATTGCCCGAAGCGTTGACACTGATAGCATACGAGTTTGTATATTTGGCCACTTTTTATGCCCTGAAGCCTCCGCGCTCTCTCACATGCCAGCAAGAGAGCAATAATTTGAATATCTAAACACACAAAGCAGTTACTGTATGCAACCGTGTAATGCAACAAACTCCCCCCGGGCTGTGAATCATTATCAACACATACAAACTGGCGCTGTAAAACATTAGAATATCTCTCATCTCCGTCTCATTCTGCTGCTTAGTCATCGAGATCTGTTTAGTCTGTGAAGGCGAACCTGGGCTGTGTTGTAAAAATCTTTTGTACTAAAAAGGGGCAGATATCAAAGCAGGCGTTTTTACAAAAAAAAAAAAAAAAAAAAAGACATCCTCACTTCCAATTCAATTCCTTTGAATTGAATTGGAAGTGAGGTTTGATTTGACCAGCAGTAATTGGATCTGCTTTTCTTGCTGAATGCTTGGTCATCCTTCCCTGTCTCCAAGAGGCTGCCAGGCGCCGGGCCGTGTTAGCCGGGCTGTGGTTTTTTTCTTTTTCTTTTCCCTCTCTGCAGAGAATAATGTGAAGGTACAGCAGCAGTACCATCACACACACACACTTCTTATGTTTCATACAGGAGCACTGGCCACTGACCCCTGTGGGTATGTTGGTGTGTGTGTGCTGGTCACTGAGTGTAGAGTGTAGTATCCATGTGGTGTGTGTGCATGAGTAAGGCCCATTGGGTGTGGCATTATCTGAGAAAAGCTTGTAACACAGCGACGTACTCGTGTCAACGCTGTGAAATACAGAGAGATTCAATCAGTGGATTTTTAAGCTCTAATGTGTGGTGGTGGTGTTTTTATTTCTTAGACTGCATTTATTCCTGACAGCCTCATTTATGTGTGTGTACTGTTTATATATAGTTTATACTGTGTGTATATATAAAATGCAATCCTTGTGAGTGCAAATTGAAGATATTACCCTTATAGGGCCATATCTTCAACTATGGTCTATTTCAATTCAGAAAAATCTAGAAAGTCAAACAAGCCTTGACACAGTTACATATACTGTTATATTTTTTCAGTCTGTCTAGAAATTGTTTCGAATCGTTACTTAAATATATTATTTTTGTCATTTTATTCTAACAAGGACAGTTATTATTTCACATTTTATTTCACTGTTTACACTGATTATAAAATGGTAGATGTATGCTTTGTGTTTCAAGGTTCTTCATAAAAGCTCACACATGAATTTACATCCATTCATTCATTTTCAAATACAGACAGTACATTAATTTTACTTTATAACAGTTTACAATTTAAAATCTATTACTAAGAAAATAAAAATGACACAATTAAAGATTTATTTTATTTTTTAAAGTAATTTAAAGGTTTTTTCCTGATCTTTTCACAAAAAGCCTGAGCGGACCTTTAAATTGTGTGTTTTGTTTTGTTTTTTTCTTCAAACCTCCATCACAGTGTAGAAGAGAGGCACAAAAGATGATGGAAACTATATTTTGTCACTTTTCATAAAAAATCCCATTTATGTCTGAATGTTTGTACGTTAGGATCCTAATGTCTCTCCTCGGGTGAGAATAAATATAGTTTATATCAGCTTCACAATGTGAAATGACAACTAATACAAATACTGAGAACATCCCTTCCAATGAACTCATTTTGGTCTAGCCCTGCACTTCACATGAGCGCATGATCGTTTCAGTGATAATCATACATACAAACCATGACCGAACTTCCTGAGTTTACCTCCAGTGTGACTCGGTTAAAATGAGAGTGAACCCATGATAAAAAAAAACAAAAAAAAAACATTTTACTACATACTGCATGATATATTTATGTATCATTTCATGATTTTTCATCTCATCAGCCAGTTTACACTGTCGGGCCTATGGACACAACAAACAAATTACAAAATTCATATATTAAAAAAAGGACTGGTTTGTTTTTTAAGTTCATTACATGTAAGTATGGCAAAAATCAAAAGTAAAACATGTTTTTTTTTCAGTACAGTTCAGTGATAGCTGAGTGTAGCAGAGGCAAGAGCAAAGGCAATGTAATGCTTAATGCAGCTTTAAAGCCTGTTTGACCATCCCGCCCGCATTAAATCCTTCTGAGTGACTGCAGAAGTGCAATAAAATAACCAACTAGAAATGGTGCATTTACTGTTCAAATAGCAAATAATTACCCTTCACCGGGAACTGAATGCACATGCAGGCCGCGCATGTGGCGTGTATGCGTTGGTGTGTGTTCATGCGTGCATGCATGTGTCACTTAGAGGACGTTGAAATCCTTTGTTCTCCATCACAGAGTCGATAACAAAGACAGTTAGCAACAAATTTAATTAGATTTTTAATGAGTGTTTTAACACATCTGTACTCTGACTTTTGTCGAGCAAATTGCTTTAGCGAACGCTTGAACATGTAGCCAAACTGTTTAAATGTCACTTTCATTGTAGTGTTAATAATTGCAAATATGACTTCATTTGCAACCCTTTTTAGATTTGATTTTTTTAATTACAATATCATCTGAAAACTTGTCTAACAAAACTATTAAGGAGAGCATATCAGATGGAGATTTAATTAATCTGAAGTGATGAAAAAATGAAGACGAGTGCAAAATATGATTTACAGTTTTTCATGTTTAAGACCAATTTCAGCCCATTTTTTATACGACAAATGAAAATAGTGCAGCAAACACATGAACAAATCCCATTAAGGCAACACACTTCGGTGCTAGAAAGGACACCATGTATGTGGTGTGTGTGTGTGTGTGTGCGTAGAGAGCGTGAGAGCGTGTGTGCCTTCTTAATTAGTTGGACGGATTGTAAATGTTACTCTGATGGAATCCTGACCTTACAACCTTTTCTGTTTTCACAGCAGCACTGCTCCTTTTCCCCCCGTACAAACACAGCAGGTATGCAGGATTGAAACGAGAAGCCAGCTAGGCTTTTTGTCACACACACACACACACACACACACACACAAACACACACACACACACACACACACACACACACACACCCGCACACCAGCATTTGCACCCTCACACACATCTTGCTAAAAGGTAGCAGTCCACTGTTTTTAAGATTTACGTCCGTCCGCGCTGCTTTGAGATTTGCAGCAAGTCTGCACAATCAGAAAATACAGACAGCTAAGCTGGCGAGTTGGCTGGACTCAAACACCTGCAGTCAGCAGAAAGTAACACACACAGCGGCCTGCTTCAAACCTGTTCAACTTATCACACACTTTGATTGCCCTTCTGTGCCTCTACATTGCCATACTTAAACATTTATCAGATTCCTATCTTGTTTAATGGTGTAATCAGTATAGAAGGAAGCCTGCTCCAGTATGGCACCAAAAGCATACTGGACCTTAAAATATCCTTCACCCCCTGTTAAAACACCTCCCTCTGCCTCTTCCCCTGCCTTTTTAAAGAGCAGAAATTGGCCAAACCCCCGGCCCCGTGGACTTTGATTCCTCCCGCGTCCTCATCAGCCCTGTGTTAAAACATTCACCAGCTTGCTATCCTGTTGTAATGGCACCATTACCAGCCATCAATAATGCAGAGGGGGTAAGTACATGTAGCCATACTGCCCCTCAGGACTAATAGAACGGATGTGAGAGCTGTTTCCTCCCCGATAGGCGCGCATACAATGAGGGGTTGTAAAGGTGCCTGTTTGTTTATCCTAACACCTAACCCCTTTGGTGAAAACACACACATGCACACTCACATATGTGTGATTCTACACGCACACAGGCACGGAGCTGGGGACGTTATTGTAGTGTGTGGTGATGCACACGTGCACGGGTGGAAAAATACACATCTGACATTATCTCAGCATGGTGCACGAAGTAGTCGAGGAGGAACAGGCAGTGGAGAGACACCACATGCTCTCACATGGATGCATGCGTCGCGCATCACAAACATCACATGATCACACGGTCTGTGAGTGGGAGTCTTTGTGTGCTCTAAGCATATAGGAGAGGAGGACGAGTGCGTGTGTGTGTGTGTGTCAGTGTGTAAGTGTGTGTGTGTGCTTGTATGTTGGAATTCTTGGAGAAGAGGGAGGCTGCAACAAGGTAGACTGTTGATGCTGCATGTTTTTTAACCAGACACTGTGAGAATATGCATGTGTGTAGGTGTGTGTGTGTGTGTGTGTGTGTGTGTGTGTGTGTGTGTGTGTGTGTGTGTGTGTGTGTATGCGTGTGTGAGAGAGTGCTACTCCTACATGTTTCCATCCAGACAGAGCTACGCATCCGTGTGGGAGGGGTTATGAGAACAATGATGGGTTCTCGTTTCTCCCTCCTCGCACACGGTGTGTGTGAGTGCATGGGAGCGCATGTGTGATGACTGTGTGTGTGTGTGTGTGTGTGTGTGTGTATGTGTGTGTAAAGCAGTGGACTCTCACATGTGGCTGTGGAACTGAAAGGTAAGCCCCCCTTTTTTTTTTTCTTTGTCTTTGTGTTGCTGGATTCCTTCACTGATTTGGTTGGATCTGGTCCTGACATGGGTCTATTATAAATTCTCAACATTTAGATTTTTTTCTTTTACTGTCTCTTTACATCTGGACATCTAGAACTAGAACTATCAAAGCACAGGATGGGAAGTGTACGCTCATATTTCTTTGTTCCCTTCTCCAGACTTACCTTTCTCCACTTTGAGCACTTAGGTACTTAGCGTGGCTAAGCGGGTTTGAATATATTAAAGAGCTTATTGGCTCAAAGTAACTCCATCATCCACACCTACCATTTGTCATGTGTCACTTTGATGTGTGTGTGTGTGTGTGTGTGTGTGTGTGTGTGTATGTGTGTGTGTTAGCTGTAGGCTGCGGCAAACCCTTAGAGATAACATTCCCTCAGTCCCAATTTGTTGAAACGCTTTACGACAGGGTTCCCTGAGGATACACCCTCCATTTTTCATTGTCTTCCCACGCTCAGCTCGCACACACACACACACACACACACACACACACACACACAGAAGCCTGCACACACAGAATCAGATGTAGTGCATATGTATGCATCCTACACAGCGGCGGCAACATTTCCATATCAAAGATTGTCTCCCACCAAAGGAGCTGTAATGGGCGGTAAACTTTCCATTCTAATTTGTTGCAGGCTAATATTAGCTGCTGGGTATGTGTTGGATGACAAGTGAGGGACGGAGAGGAAGAGTGGGAAGATAGAGGGGTGGGGATGGGAGGTGGGAGGGGTGTTGTTAGAAAGAGAGAAGGGTGAGAGGTAAAGGGTCGTGAAGATGAGCTGGACACATGAAAATGAAGGAAAATGTGTCGAGATGAAAGAAATGGAGCACAAAGGAGTCGAGATGACGGGGAAAGAGCAGGAGGAGGAGGAGGATGGAGTCAGTTTGGAGTATTTTCACACGCCTGGTTGCTCCCTGCANACAAATCCAAACCAAAACATACGCACACACACACACACACCACATCACTGTCCACCCTCCCCCCAGCCCGGGTGTATGGACGGCAGGCAGGCGGGCGGGCGTAGCGGCCCTTTGTTTGACATATAGCTGCACACAAAGGCATCTGGACCTGAAAAAGAGCTGGAGAGCAGAGGCACGACACACACACACACACACACACACACACACACACACACACACACACACACACACACACACACACACTCTCTCTCTCTCTCTCTCTCATCAGGACCACTTCTGATTGGCTTAAACTAGGCTTCATGCTGATGCTGTGGAGAATACTACAACCATCGAACAATGCTTTGGGTTAAATAGCACATTTGTCAGTTATGATTAGAAAGATAATGTATCGACTATATTGACATTACTTATGATAATTCAGCTTTCATGAGCAGCTGTACGAGACCTTTGTTTCTCCGCAGACAAAAGACACAGTATTGACTTTACAGAGCACATCAGCTTGCTTTGAGACCGCCCCTCCTGAGGCGATGTGACTCGACTGTCGCCGGGATTCTTGCAGAGACGCGACACGAGTCGTTAGGCTGAATGCACAGTTTCCAGCGATCAATTTTTTGTTTCCAGTTTTGTATTCAGAAACCGGAGCTGGAGCGTCTGCTGCAGGCTGCAAAAAGAAGCTTGGTTATGTATAGATTCAGGGTAAATGCAGCATTTCAGGCTGCGTACGGTGCAGTTTGCACACCTGAACGATGCAGAAAGTCATATTTTCTGCAGGATTTGGTAACAATGAAACCAGGGTAACAACGTGGGACTAATGTGATTGATGCACCAGCGTGTGCTTTTGATGAAATCAGTCATAGGTTAAATGCTGGGTGCATCGGCAGGGCAGTGAATGCAGCAGCAGCCACTCATGCTGAAATAAAAGAAATGATAAACCCTCACTTACACCTCAGGGACCAGGACCGCATAAAGTCTCCTGACACCTTTTATGAAAGATTAACCCCACTGTGACATAGCAGCCATCTTTGTTTACTGCCAGGAGACACTTCTTTCTCAGGAAATTGAACAAGAGACAAAGAAACAGACCAAAAGACAAAGAGGGAGAGAAATATGGCAAGAGAAGAATCCTACTTTTTTTTTTGTACGTCTACAGTGAAGGCATCTGCCATATTTCAGGGGGATCTTTTCAATGAGATGACAAGCTTTCTGCAGGAATCTGTGGTAAATGGATTTCACACCACACTCCTCGCAACAGGGGATTTAGGGGGCTGGCGGGCAAGAGAGCAATATCTGCCACCAGAATGTCAGCAGTTTCCAATCCGCCATTTGAACAGCAGAACACTGTGGAAAACATTGTACAAGACAGTTCGTGGCATTAGCTCCGCTTGGCATCATGGGAAAAAAAAAAAACACACACAAAAAAAACACTCGGCAGCAGAAAAATGTGAAATAAAAACAGCACGGTGGTGTTATAATATGACGAAACTGGAAATAAAAAGTCTAAAAGACAGACATGGTTTAAATCTGAGGGTGAATACACAGTGTGAGGCAATTCTATTTATAAAAGCTAAAGTCTTTGTGAACATGAAGAAGCCCAATCTTGCATTTTTCAATATGGAAGTTATTACCACAGTGCCTAATCCCACATACTGTGCTTAGCTACTTAGAGAGGGGAGAAAAAGTGTGTGTGTCGTGGGGGGAGGAGGCTTTAATTCCAGCTGAGGATGGCAGGTATGTTAAAACCAGATAAAACGAGACATTAATTGAGTGACAGGGTTTGCTAGTGGTTTTTATCAGCGGGTGTGTGTGCGCAGGCCTGTGACAAAGAGAGGATTTATGTGTGTGTGTGTGTGTGTGTGTGTGGTCTGAGTGTGTCCTCCTCTTCTTCTCTGTCTCTTTAACACCGCTGGTTTTCGACCCCGTTTGTGTCTCATGGGAGGCTGCAGGCCGGAGGGTGAGGCGAGGTGAACCAGGTGCACGATTACACGGAGAACATCGGCATAAATGGCTGCCTGAAAAGCCTCTTGATCCCAACAGAAACTTGAAATCAGAGGGCTTTGAGATGCCACTCGGAGGCTTTAGAAGACGTACAGGCCCTGGTTTATCACTTTTCTAAAGATTTGAATGATTTCTGTCAGGATCTCGAGATTCTCACACAGTTCAAATCACCTCAGAGATGGAGAACAAAAATCAATCTATTCAGCTATTCTTCATAGAAGACTATGTGTGATGCCCAGATCGAGTGGGAACTAGTTTGTGAGTCAATACTCAAATGTTCCTGTCACTTCAAAGCGATGCGGTTGAAAGCTAATGCACTGTGCTATTCAAGGCGTGTGTGTGTGTGTGTGTGTGTGTGTGTGTGTGTGTGTGTGTGTGTGTGTGTGTGTGCGTGTGTGTGTGTTAGTGAGCAGCCTCTGTCCGGCGCTTTTAGCGGAGCCGTGAGGACACATTTGCTTTCATTTGAGGAGCAGACGGAGGTAATTTTGACCAGACCCTGAAGCCTCAGCGCTCATCTTTCTATTCCAATCTCTTTTTTAGGCTGCCCTAATTCCATATCCTCATTTCTGTGTGGAGGAGGTGTGTGAGGGATTGTTGTAACACAAAGTACAGCATTCAGCACGACTTCTCCATTAGAACATAAAGTGCAAAGTGCTGCACATTAGGCTTTGTTATAGCTCATGGATTGGATGTAGCTCAGTGACTTTGTCTGGGTTTGAAGGGTCACTTCACCCCAACTTATGAACACACATATTTTCTCGCCTAACTGGATTTGGTTTGAGAAGACTGTGGATTATCCACGTGAGCAGGGACATGTTTATGGACAGGACCAGGTGCATTAGTGATGTGTGAACTGACCCTTTAAGTGTTTTAATAATATGGAAGCATCTCGAGTGTGACGTTCTATAGAAATCCTGTGTTGTTAGTAATAATTGCAAAGCCTCTTTAAACCATCTCAACTGTTCCTTGTCTGTGTGTCTGTGCTCAGTCAGATGATCTGTGTATGACTTTGGGTACAGCAGCACATTTCACTATCACTGACTGTTTCATTGGAGAGGAGGATATCAGCGGTCATTCCTTTTAGTTTTTAAGCCAAACGTATTTGAAATATTTCAATTAAAGCACACACACACAGACACAGCACACTAATATGTAATTACATTCAAATCCAATGCATTTAAATGACCCCTGCCTTATTTGAATATTGTATTCAGCTTGTTATTGCTGGTAATGTGTTTTCAAATGATGTAATTGTGGCAGTTTTTTTTTGACATTTTCAATTATTGCAGCCTATTGACAAATCATTGACATAACTGTAATCTGTGCTTTTATAATGATAAACTGCACACTGTATTGACTGAAACCCGACAGCCTCGGGTGTCTTTAATCATACTGTCGACCTAAAACAGGACAAAACACACAGATGAGACATGACAAGATAGTGAAGCAGCTTATGAAATCAATATAGTGAATTATAGTGATTTACAATGAGGGTATAATTCATAAACTGTGGTGGTGTGTATGCAATGTTATGTGCAGCAGGAGATGATTGTCACAGGGAATGCAAATAATTCAGAAAATAGATTTAAAATCATAGGTACTTATTAATCCTTGCAGTAATCTTTAGCATGAGATCAACCAAGTAAACTGTTATTTATGTTTTTAACACAGAACCCAACATACACACAAGAAGAGTTTCTATGTGACATTCACTAGTTCATTGTCCTATTCATTTCTCCTGACATTTCTCTTCTTGAGTTCATATCTCATGAGTCAACAGCTCCATCTTATCCGTGTCTGTCACAATTTTCAACCGTTCATCTTGTGTCGGTGTTTGAACTGCCAACAGAACAGGTACCCATCTCCTCTTTGTCCCCTGTTATATAACTAATAATAAAATACAACACTGCAGATGAATAGGGGATTTCATAGCCAAGAATCTTAACGATAGTACAACAACGGTCCACATTTACTTCTCCACAAAGCTGTAATTTATTTTATTTTCACTTTGAAAAATAAATAAATCTATAATATACAACTCAATCAATTGTTTGATTGTTTCAGCAACAATGCATAGAATATCAGCTTTTGGAACAATAGTTCAGATGTTTGGGCAGACACACCAAGCCCTGTTAACAGATCAGATGAGTGATTTTGAAATAAGCTGTTTGCACCCTTGTTAATCTGTGTGCCTGAGCATTTTCCCGAGTGTGGAATTATTACATTCATTATTAAAACTTCATAAATGCTTCCTTTGTCAAGTATTTGAAATATTTCTCTCCTTCAGACGAGACTTAACAAACATATATTCTCACAGTCTTTATGTGTTTGAAGATAATGTCTTAATCCATCACACTGCACACTGTTTTTCAAACTTAACTTCTGAGGCTATATTAAATATTAAATTGAGTATGTGTGCCTACAGTTATGTCCCTCCATAATATCCTGAATAAAACCCACACTGAGCCCATCCTGCGTGGATTTATCTCCTCTCACACCTCGAGTGCCACAGATAACTGTCTCATCGCCGAGGCAAAACATTCGGATTCCATTTAGTTTCCCTTCACACTTAAATCGATAGTCGACCGCTTTCACACCCCCCAACAACCTCTGCCTCCATTGGTCCAGAGGCAGCGGCTGCTTTCTCCCGAGCCAATCAATGCTGATAATCATAGTCGGGATATAGACGGTGAGCTGCAGGCCGTATGGCTGCATGATTAATGAGCTTATTACCAACGCAGAGTGGACCTCATCACAGCCGCACCGCCAGGGAGAGAGACACAGTCAATAGGGAGGCAGCACGCACAGATGGACAACACACACACACACACACACACACACACACACACACACACACACACAAGGAATGAATTTACAAGCATATGCAAAAACACAAACACATGCATTTAATGCCTGTGTGTATTCACCGACTCATAAGTGATTTATTATACTGATTTTAAAAAAGCTGTGTGTGTGTGTGTGTGAGGAGTCACAGTCCACCCTGTGAAACACACACCACCGGCCCTTTATTATTATTCTTAAAGGAAAACAAATTAATTACTCTGACATTTGCTTTCTTCCTGCAGGCCGGCCGTCAGCTTTTATTTGGAGAGCAGATAGTTTTCTACCTGCAGCCCTGGGATCAGCTGAGAGGTAGGGAATTACTGCAAATTAAAGTGTTTACTGCCTTTCTGCTGCCTGTTGACTTCAACAGCGTGGGGAGAAAGGTCAGCGTGGTTTAGGTCTGATTGCACTGATTTGATCGGACTGAAATTTGTTTGCTCTTCTTCTTCTCATTTTTAAAGTCGCATTCATAAATGAACCGTGACACATTTGAATAAACCGGCTCTGTTTCTAATCAAAGATATTTAATTACATCTTGTTATTCCTTTTGCAAATGAAGAAGAATTACCTTTTACAGAGGCAGGAAAGACAGCATGAGCGCAAATTCATTCTCATTTATTGACATAACAATATTAATCATAATTAATGGATGAAAATAAAATATTTGAATGAAACCAAACCATATTTATACATATTTAATATATTCAAGACTTATATCAATAATTATAGATAATTGTCCACGTCTTGGTATCAAAGTCATTCTCTACATCTCTTCCTGTTGATTTTCAGTATAAAACTTCCTGTTTGTTGAGTCTGGGCTGATCAGATGGAAGCAGTGGTGCGACTCCTCGTCCCAGAAACGTGTCTGACTCAGCTGAAACAAGGCGTGAGAGCTATTTAAGGGCTACTCTGACATTTGGAAGCAGCCCTTTATTGTTCATGAATAACACTAACAAGCCACCGTAGGGAGACTCAGTGAGACATGTGGGAACTGTTGAATGTCCACTGAGGAGAGAGTGAAGTCAAACTGTCAAGGTTCATGATTTCTAACTCATTAAAACTGACTGTGCTGTATTTTCCTGCTAATATCAGGCATGTTAGAGGTGTGTATGTTGGAAATTCACAGTCAGTTTAAGAGAAAAGGAGAAATGTTTGAATTGGCATTACTGGTAACTACTGTACTGTTTTATTTTCATGAAAAGAACCTAAATATGCAGGTAAACACACAAACCTGAAACTTCTCCATAAAAAGCAGTTACAAACTAACGACTGTCATCAAGTGGACTCTGTGAGTTAAGCAATGTGTCGTGATTCTTCAGCCTTCTCTGTGTGGGTCTGGATCCTCAGACTGGTCCATATCTGGAGGTACTGTAGTTAAAGATTTGTTCATTTGATCATTTTAGGCTATAAAGAATTTTTGCAGGTTCCTGGATATCCATCTTTTCTTTTTTAAATTTCTATCTAACTATGAGACCAGTAGCTCCTAACCTATGGACACCAACAAGACTCCCCATAATAAACCTGAGTGACTGCATGTTTAATAGGAAAGAAATATTTTTTGTTTCTTTTTTCATTTGAGTGTGTTTCTTTTTTCATTTGAATTATATGTGTATAACCTCTGCAGATCTTTAAATATTACATAGATATACACATACAAAACCACTCTTTGACTGGCTAGCTGGGAAGAACTAATAAATGCATGTAATTAGTGAGGATAAAAGTAAAAATGAAAAACCACCATAAATAAACACTTTCTCCATTTCCTTTATACTATATGTGACAATAAGCGTTTACAGGAAATTTCAATACCAGAAAATGATTCTATAACATTCAGAAATGAGTAGAAGCTAAAAACAAACTGATTCCTTCATGTAGTGAAGCCATCTATTCAGCAAAGGTCTCATTTTAGTGTTTTATTTTCTTTCTTTCCTGTTATGACATGACATGTTCTAGAGATCTACTGTACTTTTTCTCAGAATTGTGGTCTACATAACACAGTGGCCTCTCTCTAGGACTCACAGTCCTCGCCCATACAGTATGAAAATCAATTGAATTAGCCAAACGGCCGAGGAGCAAACCTCGAGCATGTCAGGCCGTTGTCTGGTGTGTGGACACGAGCGGGCTGCACAGAGGAAGTCTGCCAGTCTGTCCATTCAGCAAATCCTGCCACACTGAAACTGTTCTCCTTTCTTTTTTTCTTTTTTCTATCACACACACACACACACACACACACACACACACACACTGTCCCTCGGGAGCCTGGCAGACATTCTACTCAGTTAAGAAGAGGGAATAAGCAAACCGTGGGCCACACTGCGCGGCTCTCAAGGAATGCTTTTTTTCCCCTTTCTTTCTTTCCTGCACATAATCCTGCGCTTTCACTCTTATCCCTAAAAGTTCTCACTTTATTGGCAAAATCTCCCCTAAATATACAACAAACTTGTTCATAAAGACTCCGAGATAAAGCTCTTGTGTCTGAGAATGTTTTAATTAGTTTTGAGTTCTGGGTAGGATCCAATCAGATAATCCTCTACTTGTATGTACCTGCTTAGTAGCCATAAGTCACTGTATTCAATTTGCATTTGCACTCTTTGAAGTATTTAGCAAATTACATAATTGCATAAATGCATCGATATAATTTTAGTTACGCAACTCACACACACGGCCCCTTGCGGGATTAATCATTTAATCACTATCTGACTTCATTTTTCTTCCATCATTTTCACATTAGGATTAATAGAACAGAAGCTTCTCTCCTTCACCTGACTCAATCAACCAAGCTATATTTCACTCTTATTACAGATCCTATCATTTAATGTGGCCTGGAAATGACTCCAGCCACGGCACAGCCTAAAGGTAGTTACCTTCCATTTAAATTATTCTGCGGGAAGGATTATAAAAAGTGACACACATTTTTGGGACGCTGTGCCGGTGAGTTCACATAGAAGCTAATTAGGAAAAGCAACAATTTAATAGGTGGCGGTAATTCGGCACCACTGGCTCTGCAGATGACAACTCAATTTGCTGCTACACACACGCACGCACACACACACACACACACAGATGGGGTGCTCGGTAGGATCACCTGCAAGGGAGGAGAGATGATGCGGCCCTGCACAACGAGTCAGTCAGAGCGAGATATTACATTTCTTATGTGTGTGTGAGTGTGTGTGTGTGTGTGCAAAGAGCGATTGTCTTCCCCACTTTTATCCCTTTATATCCATCTTAACCTTGCCTCATTTTTTCTCCACCCCTTCATCTGTCTCTTAGCTGTCTTGTTACTTGCATCCCTCCCTGTCTTCCCTCTCTCTCTCTCTCTCTCTCTCTCTCTCTCTCTCTCTCTCTCTCTCTCTCCCTCTCTCTTCCTGTGGATGCCAGCTGGTTCAGTGCTGCTGCAGTCTGCCACGCCTGCCAAACATCCAGTCTAAAAGGCGAACCAGTCTCGAGTCACCACTTCTCTCTCTCTCTCTCGTCCTCTCTCTGCAGCTGCAATACAATAGCTCCCCCATCATGAAATTATCAGTGACTCCGCGGCCTCGCCTCGCCATAAAGTGACACGCTACTTTGTTATATTGTGCCTCTGACTTGAAGGCACAGGTGGCAGCAATGTTGCTATGCTTCAAGCACCAAGACAAAAAAAAAAAACAGGCGGGAAGAGGAAAAGGGAACTTATGATACGCGTGATATCAAAGCATAATATTCTTTATGACAAATGACAATAAACAGAATGCATCCGAAATTAAAACTAACAATATGTTACTTTGTCTCTTTGTAGCTCCTCCACTCTCTCTGTGACTCACTGAATTTAGATGTGAAGCTTTAAAACGCCTCACAAATACATTGTATCAGGAAATGTAAATAAAGATGCTTATTACTGTAGTTTTTAAGGGATATTTCACTGTATTTTAGGATGAATTTGGACTACTTATTATTGTGTAAGCTAGTTCAATTGATAAATATGCATCTTCTGTAACCTCATTAGAGCTGAAATGATTAGTAAATGAAAGATTCTCTATGTAACACTCAGAGAACCCTTGTTAACCCTTGTTTTGCAGTCAGCATCCTGTTGCTCGCACACACGTGACAGACATGAAACGGAATCATGGAAAATATATTACGATCATACTTAATGTCTTAATTCTGTGACGGTTCTCAGTCATCCAGGTCATCTTTCTTCAAAAAAGGTTGAGTCTAGGGGAAACCGGACTTGTTGTAGATTTGATACTAGTAGATTAGATACCCCAGACTCAACCTTTTAAAAAAAAAAAAATACAATAATGTTACCATCTGTAATGGTACCAACAAGCTTGCAAATGTCCCCATCAGCCAAAACTACAAATCAACCGATTCCAGACACACAGCACACAGCCACAGACAGCTGAGCGACCCCAGCTTAGCCTCAGTTACAGTGAGCAGGTTGGCCCCCTTGGGAACACAAACGTCATTTCCTTTCCATGGAAATCTACTTCAGATCAATTTTCTAAGTTACATTCTGACGTGTTCACACATTAGCAGCAAAAAGTGATTAAATCATAAAATGAAAAAGCTCTAGAATCTTACACATGGCCTCTATGGCATTAAAATTAATATTTTTAGACATTTGATCAACATTTTTTCACTTATCTAACTATCAGATAAATGTAGAAGTACAAATAAGAAGAGAGACAGAAGTACATAAGATGGGTACAGTACATAAGTGAATGTACTTTACATTATAGTCATCTGTTGCTATAATACTATAATGATAATAATTATATTAATATCTGTATGGATAATTGCAGTGGAGTAATACAGATTTGGAGCAGTCGGATGGGTTGTGTGTGTGTGTGTGTGTTGGTTTGTGTGTGTGTGTGTGTGTGTGTGGTAATGAAGGAACATGTCACCCAATGCAAGTCTTTTTAATGGCACACAGGAAGATGGTACATCAGGCTCTCATACTTGCACAGTACTTGTTAGCCAGATCAGCTCATCGTTGGTTTTCATGAGATTTTCTGCCAATAAGAAAAATAATAGAACATCATCCATGAAGGCGTGCACGTGAGCATACATGTACCCATAGTTCTTGTGCATGTGTGTTCCTCGCTGCATCTGTAGCTCCCTCTAAGCCACGGAGACTTTGATAGCAGCCCATGCAGAGCGACAGACACAGACCAGTGGCTTCTTCTAATGAGCAGACTGTTGTTGGTCTGCCATGGGGACCCTGCTTCAGGGCTGGCACACCCTACAAGGTTTTATGAACTAATTAAGAACTAAAAGTTGCCTTCTTAGACGAGAAAGTCAAGATTTATACAGAGCTCAAAGAAAACTACTGGGAGAAAAAAAATTATCTGCAATTTTTCATCCCTGTCTTTCATTTGCATTGGGATACAGTCTGGTAATGGCTGAGGCTGGTTCATGTTTGGACTGTCTGCCAGCCCAGAAAGAAACAATCTCCTATTTATAGGCATTAATTATTCTTCCTGCTGCTCTGCCGCCATCCTGATGGACCTGCAGATACTGTCATCTCCACTTTGGAAAGTAAATGTGGATCGTTCTCATGCTGATTTACAGATATCCAGTCTGAAGACACAGCCTGGAGAATGACAAGTCAATATACAGGTCTTTGCTCAAAGTGAGAGCGGGAAGCTACTGACTTTACCTTGCATGCATACAATGTGTGTTGTCTTATTCAATATCCCGCAGAGAAAAGCATTAAATCCTCACAATAGATCAAATAAAACCAGAGAGACTTTTGGGGCTTTTGCATGAAAAATGACTAAAAACAATAAATCACATCAGACCTTTATGTTTTTATGGCACTTTTTATGGTACCGGGATTGAACATATTTCACTGACCTTGGAAACAGTAGCTTCACAAGTCGACCCCAACTCTAGGTCCACACTTCTCTGTGAAGACATGCAAACTGGTCAGTGTTTATGAATATGGCTATTTTATATTATTGTTATTCATCTCTCCAGATTATCTCTGACCGTTAATCCTTATCAGGGTCACAACTGGCTGGAGCTGATCGCAGCTAACATTGGGAGAAAACCAGGTTTCATTCACAGGGTTCACAGAGACAAACACACAGTTTAGAGTCACTAATCATATTATCATTATATTATACTGCACTGTAAGAATATTGCCACTTCAACTGTTCAGATACAGTTTTTTGGGGGGGTTAAATTTTAGTTTTAATTCTAATATGAATATTATTATTTGGGAGCTTCTTGTACATTACTCACCATAGAAATTATTCTGTAATGTGTTTGGTTTTATTTGCACAGTAACATAAATCAAACTTTAAAACTCTGCAAAACATATTTGATTCAAAACCGGATCAAATTAAGTGTCACAAGAATAACATGGCTGGCATGGCTATGGCATATTTAATTCTCTAAAAAGAAAAGTAGTAGCTTT
>NC_040023.1:28738673-28739528 GCF_000972845.2 Larimichthys crocea
TATAGTATATATATATTATATAAGTATAATTTTACTGTTGTCAGTTGAACTCCATTATATTCTGTTAAACTGTAACAATGAGTCATATTATATACAGGCAGATTATATGTTGTTTATTGTAAAATCTTTATCCATTAAGGACTCAGTAACTATTGCTGTCACATGATGTGAAAAGCACAATATTTCCCCCTGACATGTAAAGAAACATAAAACGAAAGCACTCAAAGTGTACTTGAGTAAATGTCTCGTTATATTCCACCACCATGAAAATAAGATGTAACCTCATGTGAGATCAGGTCGTATGAGTCACTCGAGGTGGCATGATTTGTTTAAATATAAACTGAATCACGCTCATTCAATCACGCCTGTCAAGAAGTCAGATTTTGCATTTCCCAGATTACACAACCTGTAAAACTCAACCAGTCACCAACTGTAGCTGTGACTTTACGATGACCGCTGCTTTAAATGCACAGCTCCTTTCAAATGTCTTTTTTCCCCCTCGCTCTGGGGATCCACAGAGATGTTGGATTGGCAGGCTGGGCTGCTGTCAGCATCATCTCTGTCACCTGTCCTGCTCGGCAGCCAGCTGCTCCTCCTGTGATAAGACTTGAGTTTATTCTGTCGCTGAAAATACTGGACTCAATCTGGCTGCCCGCCGCTGTCTGTCTCCTCACAAACCGCAGCCCATATTCCTCGCTGTCAGTCAGGGCCAAAGCTGAACGAGCTTGTTTGTAAATCTCTTTTGTGTTTTTTTTTTTTTTAAATCATTTTTCACTCAGCGGCTGTGAAATAGCTTCAATTTTAGCTCTACGAGCCTGTTTCAGAAGAATAAACTGCATGTGATGGAAATATGAG
>NC_040023.1:28739569-28758552 GCF_000972845.2 Larimichthys crocea
CCCCCCCCCCCCAAAACAGGAAAACATCTGCTCAAGCAATGAAAAGAGCTTAAACATGGTGGTAAACTTCATTCAAAAGACTGTGATTATATAGAGCATACATTTAATTTATATATTCATGAAAAATAATGGGACTTTATGAATGACTTGACAGAATGCGGCATGACTGCCGCTCTCCTCATTTCTCTGAAGTGTCAGACACCTTCATCTCCTCATTTTCTTCCTCCTCCTTGCAAAATGAATGATGTTAAATCGATGATGCCAATGTCAGGCGCCGTGTGAATGACTGATCTAAATAAAATAGGCATGGCTCCATTAGGAAACAAAAAGCTTGCTTTTATCCAGCGGCAGGCAGACTCTATTTCTCTCCCCGTCTCTTTCTTTACCGCCCTCCCTGTGTAGTGCCGAGTAAGCNNTTAACTGGGTGTGGCGTGGCCTGTTTTATTTATTTTTTTCTTTTTTCTTTTGGCTGCACTGACAGAAGCTGTGGCCAAGCTGCAGCACTCACTGCCACTGAGCAACTGGCTGCTGGCCATGAAGTCAAAAACAACTGAGCCAGCGACACTCATTTTTCTACCTTTTACTTTTACTTATTGGGGGTTGACAGAGCACTACCCCCACTGTAGAACACACACACTGCAGTCACGGTGCTAAAAGGTTCCACAGGTAAAGGATGACTGTGGTTTATCACAACTTTTCAAGGTAAAAGACAAAATCTTGGAATCATGGAAATACTATCAGCAAATGCACTTAAAGTATCACCAGTCAAAGTATTAAGCATTATATTATAGGATCCTTATTAAGAATATATTACTGTGTGCAGTATTTTGTGTTGGTCCAAATGATTCTAAGTACCTAGATTCTGCTGAGTAGTTAAATCTAAAACAGTGCAAACTATATTTATAAAATATTTAGTAAAATNCAGTGCAAACTATATTTATATAATATTTAGTAAAATATTTTTGTATCTTCAAAGTAGCAATACCTGTCAAATAAATGTAGAGGTGAGAATTATACTGAAGTATAACACTTGAGTAAATGTAAAGTGTTGCAGCAAAAAAAATAAAAAATAAAAAAGGTTATAAGAATTTGAAGTTAACTGACGAAATACCAAGTTGTGAAAATTTAAATAACACAGAAATATTAACTGAATTTTTGTGGTTTGAATTCTGAAGGCTGAGTGCAAAAAAAATCGTGGCTGAAATGAAAATGGTGACTTCAGACTGCCAAAGAACACCAATCAAGCCTCTGTCCTATCAGGTTACTTTAGTCACTCACATGATCCAAGAAAGAGAGATAGACACGAAGAAAACTCAATATCTGAAAACTAAAACTTTCAAAGATTCAGATAACTTTAAATAAAATGATGATATTTAGTAGGCCTAGGAGGTTGGTTACAGTGTAGTTCTCAGTTGCTCATAAAATGTCTTTCTTTGCTTCCATAGATGAAAAACTTAAGCAGATGATTAAGATGTCAAAAGGGCAACAGTTTATTCAGATTATCTAAAGCGTTTTATTTAAAGGTGAAACTGAGCACACTAGAAATATCAGTAATAAATCCTTATTACACAGGAAAATGATTTGGGTCCAATTACAGCAACAACAAAAGGTCAAATTTAAACCAGAATGTCAGTTGCTTTTTTATTTATAGGAAGAAACTCCTTACAGCTTTTCTTTGCCATACAGTACTGCACCTTTGTTGTAGGGATGTTGCCACATTCCCAGATCACAGGGATGTGATCATAACTGACTCACTGTGAAATTAAGACTCAAGTTGTAGTAAACGATGAATAAGTTCTTTGCTCAGGACTTAATTTATAGAAGAAATTGACGACAGGCCTTTAAAACGATGGCTGTAGTAGTATTTGATTTTTATTTCTTTGTGAAAGTCTGAATTACATTTAAGGAGGAGGAGGAAACCTTAATAAACCTAACCCAGAAAGAAATATTGTTCCAAAGAGTCAGAAAATTAAATTCCGAAATAGGTGTAGATTCACTGCTACACCAAACCAACAACAAAAAAGATTCAATCTGGATGAGCTACATGTTTGATGTGTGCAAAAAATAATAAAAAGAATCAATTTTGTTGCTTCTGACAAAAAGACCTAATCCCAGGATTAGAAAGAAGAAAATAAATAAATAACCTATAGATTGGGATTTCGACATACAGCACTGCAGAGGTGTTGGGAAACACATACTTTTAGGTCTACAATACATACATTATACAGTTATTTATTCAGTATGCCTTTTTCAGTGAATGTATTAGATAAGCATCATCCTCACCTTGAGAATACATTGTTCTTCACTTCCTCTCTTAAATGAATTCATTCGGTGTTCCGCCTATATTGTCTTGTTTCGGGGGGAGTCATCATTCCAAAGGTGTCGGCTAAGCAAAATATTGTGATGAATGGAACACAGATTAAACCAGCAGGAGAGCTGTCAGGCCTGTCAGAGAGAAAGACACGAGCACTGCGGACAGACAGACAGAAATTCCAACTTAGTTTAATCACAATGTGCTATTAGGGTTGAGCAGCTAAAAAAAAAGGGTCCAGGTTAGAGGGCGATCACTTCTGCTTTTCAAAAATGCAATCATTTGTGTTGCTGTGGCATGGTGCTTCAGGTACGGATGAGACAATAAAAAATTATCCAGGAAGTCCAGTTTTTAATCCATTCATTTAATGCTTAGCAGATGGCAAAACACCGCACAGGGATTTCATTTTATGAGGAAGAATTTTGAAAGATTAGTTAGCACTGTGGAATCCCAACCACCTTCCCAAACAACCTCCACACCCTTAGGCCGTATTCAGACCAAATCAGGTGTTGCAGCGATTAGCCGGAGGGCTTTTGCAGCATAGACTGTAAAACAGAAGTAGAAGCTGGGTACACCAAACCAGGACACAACTGAGTGAGTAGTGCATGAACTCATCCCGGATTTCAGTTTGACTGGTCATTACATCAGGCTGTGTTTCTCCAAAAGTTTCAACTTTTCCACTGCAGATCACAGAGTTTTGCTTTTTGGCATAGCCTGTGGCTCCCAACATCACCACTAAACCGACTAGCACCTAAACACTACATAAATGAACACTAGCATTAAATAATTATCAATATGAATATTAAAGATAATTGTTGTCGTTTGTTTAAACGTTTCTTTTGGTGATGAGGGAAATCCAACACAATAAGTGGACAAAAAACAGCTAGGAGGGCTTATACTGCAGCACAGCAGTGTGTTGACTCAATCCAGACGAGCAAAGAGATCACATGTTCAGCACGTTGAGGTTACTGAGAGATTTGTAGACCAGGAGGAAAATCCTAAGATCAATTCTGACATTTAGAGGAACCCAAGGTTGGACACCGTAGCTCTGCAGTAATGTCTTTGGATATTTTAGAATGGATGAAGTTTAAGGAAGGCCGATCAAGGGCCTTTATGAATGTCCTACCTGCTGTTGATGGAAGCATTCAGTCAGATGTCCAAAAAGAGACGACTACAAACTGAAATCAACATATTATAATGCGCAAGCGTTGCTGTAAGTACACACTAAACCAGATCTAATGTAAGCAGCTGAAAGCTTGCTGAGAAAAAAAAGAAAATAGAATTTCCAGACTTGTTGGAGCATCAAACACAATGGAAATCAATGAAAGCCTTTAAATAAGCCATTGCCCAAAAGCTTCAGGCTCACATCCTTGACTGCTTTCACCTTTTCAGAAACTGTGATGCACTTCTTCAAATAACTCACTTCAACTGAGCCTCGCTTTCTGTTTCCATTCCCCCAAAACACACACACACACACACACACACACACACACACACACAAACTGCTGCAGCTCGTAATCCCTCAGGCTGGTTTTGATTGTTAGTTAAATCTTTGTGCTCCTTCCCCAAGAAAAAAAAAACTCCCAAACCTTTGGCTCTGAAATGAGCTAAACTGTGAGGCGAGCGGCCTGGTGGCTTTTCTTTTTCCCCCCACATTCTGCACCTCTTTTCCTTCTTCCTTACTGAAGTGTTTCTGTCCATTATGCACAGTGACATTCTTTGTCTGAAGGACACTGCCATTCGGCAAATACCTTCCGCTCGCCGGCCCAGCTGTTTAATTGAAATGGTAAAAGAACTTTCTTCTGGCACAAAAGCTCTTATGTGAGCTTTGTCGCAATTAAATTGACCAGAAAGGCCAGCGAACCTGATAAAAAGGGATTAGGAGGAAAGTATTGCTGGGATATTATGTTGAGTGTGACATGACAGTTTGTGGAGGAATTAGTAACCGGTCCTGGATTGGTCAGGCAGAAGGACAAACCAGTGATTAACGGAGTGGTCAAATGATACAATTAAAACCCAGTTTCACAACACGAGCTGTGGAACATTGAACACAAGTGGCACAAGTAAACTTCCTCGCTCAGTCCGACACAGCACTCTCAAACAGCTGGGTGGATCATTTGAAGTCGCCCACTGTGAAGGTGCAGAGCTTACCCGACAGACACGAGTAGGAAGTGTGCCTGAAATATCTGGGATGTTCTCAGATGTTAAGCTCATCTTAGGTGCGTCATTAATCTTTAATTGATGCTGTCGGTTTGCTTCAGGGCTGCATAACTGTCTGCAGAGATCCAAACAAATAACCCTCAACAGCACAATAGCATGATTCATGTCATTAGTAGAATGATAAGGGGGGATGGTTTTTCTTGCTTTTTCAGGGTTAGAAAAAGACAATTGTATTATCTTTTAGCCTTTGGCAACTACAGCCTGCAACTTCACTTTCATTAACCTCGTTTCCAGCTGCAGCAGGTAGCTTGCAGCTGATTGGCTCAACCATCTGTTCATCAGCCAGAAGTCAGAAGATGAGCAAAAAGATCTTTTTAACCAAATAAATGTCCTAAACAATCCAAACGACAATTCAGTTGAGCTTGTGAGGTGAGGTGCAGCTTTCAGTCTAATTTTGAGGTTCTTGTTATTTACTTGAGATTTTCCATTTTATGCTACTTCACTACTTCACTACGTTTCAGCAGCAAATAATGCCAGTCTTACTTTATGCTGACATAGTTAGATTAGAAACACAGCACTGCAATGTGTTTTGTGAACTACCTAAAGAAATGATGCCTGGAAATGTTCCCGTTTGATCCCTGGACCAACAGGACAAATCTGGGAGGTGAAAGTAAAAAAGCAGCACTTGCCTTTAGTCATTATCTCCACTGAGGTATCCTTGAGTAAGGCCCTTAACCCCACATTTCAGAATTTAATAACTAGTACTTTTGATACTTGAGGCTTATTTTGTCGTAATACTTGTATACTTATACTGAAGTAACATGCTGATTTCAAGACTTTTACTTGAGTATTTTGAGTTATTGGTACCTCTGTAAAGAATTTAAATACTTCCTCCAACAGTGTTAGCTGTCTAGACAGGGCAGACAAGACTGTTATCTTTATTGTTCACAAAATGACTCAGAATGAATTCTGCCATTTCAGATGACTTTATTTTGCTTGTGTGCAATGATTCAGGTTATAAATTAAACCAGCTTGACCCCCAACAGCTCAGTCATTGATCATTTCAGCGCAGAGACCCATTAGTGCATCTATTTACTGACTTACATGTTACAGTGAAGAGAAAGATCACCTCACTGTAAACCCACTTTACCATGACATGATTTCAGTTTGCATACACAGCGGGCTGCTTCAAGGTGGATTAAGGCTTGCCGCTGTGAAACCAAAGTTATTCTCAGCTTCATCACGGCCCTGTCCTCAATACCAAAGCACTTTATAAATAGGCAACCAAATAGAGCACTGTTACATCTGAGGGCTGTCTTGTGTTTCACTGTGCAGTCACACTGTGTTTCTCAAAGAGGATGCCAAAGATAATCACTTACTGTGTTTGGGAGGATACAAACATTTTACAGTTGTGTTCATGTGATTTTCGAGGCTCTTCACAGCTCTTTTTGTTTTTGAACTCTAGTTTTCAAACACTGTATTTGCTCATTTTATATATACATTTTTTTATTAATGTGCTTGTTTCTGTCTTTACAGGTTAGTCCAGGTGTGTGACTGGCTGGGCATCAGATGACCCAGGGCAGAAGAGAGCTGCCCTCCAGTGGAGGTCCTCTGCACTGCACCCTGTCTTTCCCAGTTCAGCCTCATTGTCCAGTCAGGAGGTTTCTTTTTGTTAACAACCTGCAGTCAGTTGTATAGTGGTATCAGAGCATGCTAGAAAGGAGAGGTGAGTATTCTTAGTTCACCACTTTTAATGCAAAGAAGGCAGATGGATGGTCTTCAAAGACTTTTCTGTGTCTGTTTGCCGAGAACAATAATGTAAGCGTAAACGCTGGGTGTTGTCTTGTCAGTGGCTTGTTTCTGTCACCGAGTCACTGAAGACGAACTCCTGACTTCAGCCTTCACACTGTGAGCGTCTGTGTGGGTGGGGAGGGTCAGCTGGTGTTGTGAATCAGGCCGCTGAAGTGTGAGACACGGCTTCTTCACAACACCAGGGTTCCTCCCTACCGCTTCCTGCCAGGGATGTGTAGCACCTGTACGAGATAGTCTCTCCTCAGTTACTGTACATTAGAACACAGCAAACACGTGAAATGCTGCAGTGGAAATGGAGGTTGAGGTGACCTCTGTGATCACCTCCAAACTGCTACATGTAAAGTTGTTATTTAGGGAGTGGATGCTGTATCTTTAGATTATTACTAGTGTGTCCAGTGCTGTTTAGCTATGGTTTTTCAATGTGCCATAACAAATCCTAACAGTAACAGAATAAAGAAGAATTATCCTAAAATTATGAGAAATCAAATTTGAGACTAAATCACTTATTTTGACATTTTGCAACACTCATATTAAACAATATTCTCTGTCACATGCACAGTAAAGCACGTGTTTGTCTGAATAGGACCTTGTCTTGGGCAGAGTGCTGTAAACATCAGACAATGGCTGAATTCTGTCCATGCATACAGCGAGTTCTGGCAGCAGCATGTCTGTCTGTGCAGCTAGACTTTCAGTCCTGGCTCTGAAATGAGTTGCTGCACAAAGTCTTCAGTAAATGTTGATGAATGGTAAATAAATGTGTCACGCTGAGGGAACAATATCTGTGTGCTCGTCTTGTTCCTAACACGCTTTCTTACGTAATAATAAAAAACAGTACAAACTGGTTGCATTGTACAGCTTTTACTACATGAAGCACACATTCATGCATACACACACACATTTACAGTACTGTCTGATATTATACAGAGCATAAACATATGCCATATATGCAAAGTAAGTGGCGAGAACAGCAACATGAGATCACGCTTGAGACATTTCGATAGATAGATAGATAGATAGATAGATAGATAGATAGATAGATAGATACTTTTACTGACAGCAGAACAGAGAGAGAGATGGGGAGGAGGAGGTGCTTGAGAGAGCAGATAAATAAAAGCTTGGCCAGACACAGAGAAAGGATGCAAGAAAGATGAAGGCACGGTGAAAATATAAAAACCAGGCTCGTGTCAGGGAGAGCTCACTGTAGCTGGAACGGTTTCAGGAGGTAATTTAGTGACGCCACGAGAAATCACACGCTGGTCTTCTTAATCTGGGATACTTCATTCAGGTAGGCGATGAATAACTTGGTTCCTTCGATATAGTTGTACCTGAGATGAAACAAGTGTTGCTTTAATGGACACACAGTAAGAAAAGCAGGTATGGAAGAATCACTTTCTATAAACCTCACCACAACAGATGCATACATTTGTCCCCAAAGCTTACAAAAAATCTAGTCCCTGTTCTACTTTGCAGCTATCTTCATTTCTGCTTTTAGCATCCCTCTCATAATCAGAGATGTCTACTGTGACCTTAGTTTAACAATCTGTTCTATTCTTTCTCCAGATGCTGCCTATGTGTCCTCGTGATGCCATGTATGTTATCTGTATAAGCTGTATAAAATCATTTAAAACGTGTCCTCACTGCTCTGCTCTTTTTTTTACAACAGTTTCTGCTGAAATAAAAGTCACATGTTATTTTTGCGGCATTCTTAACGTTCTTGCCTCTCTACGTTTAATTGGATTCATTTTATCCTGGCGTCCCCATTGTCTCACAGTCATGTGTTGATATTTATGTTGAATATTAGGTTAAAGGATTATTTCAGTCCAGTGATGTGGGTGATTTAAGAGAGGATAAGACTGTATGAACCCTGGAGCTTTACATTCCCGCTTCTTTCCTAATGATTAAATCTCTCCAACATCTGAACAGTCGGACAGCCTCAGAGAGAAAGAGGAACTAATAGAGGTTTTATTTAAGCGTCCTGTGAAATGAAACAGAAAGAAAGCAGTCAAACCTGCTCATTTTCTCATTCTGAGAGTGAAGCCCGTCGTCAAAGCCTCCGATTGGCATCATGATGATGCTTTTTCCTGTCACATCCTGGAAGGTTCTGGCAATAGGGATGGTACCGCCCTCACGGATCAGATCAGGGTCCATGTCAAAAACTGGAGGAGGAGGGACATTTTTTATTGAGAGTGTAACAGACATGCATTCTCGGGTATCTTACCAGAGAATAAAGCGGTTGGACGTGTGGAGGAGTCATGGATCATGTGTCACTTAAGATTAAAAACAAAATTAGAACACTAGAGCCAAAATCAGGATTAAAAAGTCACACCACAAAACCACCTCCATAAATTGTGGTGTGGCCTGATCTTTAGGCAGGTTGTTTCAAAAACCTCTAAATCCCAGTGGCAAAGAACCAATCAAATTCTTGTTTTTAATCCAGTTTTACAGGAGGGACATGTCCAATAATCTCAAGATACAGTGCTACAGGAGAAGGGTCAGCAACGTAGCTTCGTGCAAGACAAAGTCATGCCTTCAAATAGAGTCTCAAAAGGGGTCGGACCAGTCCAAGCATTGCATGATAACCTGTAAACAATATCACGTCCACATGTTCTTTTAGTGTAAAGAATTACAAGTACATCCAGAAAACGTGTAATGAAGCATCAGTTTGAGATGTCTCAAGAAAAATAAGAAATAAGTGCAAAACGTCTTTTTTCTTCGTTCAGCCAGCCTGCTGTCGTTACATGTGTATTACAATTACAATTTACAGATCACTGCATTGCTAGCCTCTATCATTCACTAAAGTACTACAAATATGAGGTACTGGTACTTCACTTGAGTATTGCCATTTTGGGAACTCGTAGAGCCCTGGAATTCACCCTCAGAAAGCCTGTGCATTAAATTCCCCATAACTATGTTGTATTTCAGAAAAGTATTCTATACCTTCTGTACCTGTTGTATAAATGATAGGAGATCAAGACTTTATAAGGTACAGTTTAAATACATATCTGCATTTGAATGCTAAATCGTTGTCAGGTGATAGCCGGTAGGTTAAGACAAGATTGAAGTACAGACACAAAATTACATTTACTTACATTTTTATAGTTTGTTACAGTGTGCTTCAGCTTGACCGCCAGAACAAACAGCATTGGCACAGTGATCTGTGTTTAAAGTGAGGTGATGGGTGTGTTTTGTACCTCTCTTGACGGCAGCCTTCCCAGCCTCATAGAGAGGATGCTGAGTGTCAGCCAGCCAAGGCTTGGCCCCGATCACCATGGTGACTTTCAGCTTGTTAGGACTCTTCCTCTTAGTGAACACCGAGTGAAGGTAGTCTGTTACCTGAAACGTCAAACCAATGCCAACAATCAGAGCAGAGGTGGTTTATGGGAAGAAATGATCTTGAGGCAGAGTGTTTCCACCATGTTTTTACCTGTTTCTTGACCATAGCCGGATCCATGTTGGGAACTTGTCTAATGGAGAACTTAGCAGTAACCTTTGCAGGGATGACAGTCTTTGTACCGGGGTCAGAGAAGGCCCCCTCAATGCCATGGATGGAGACAGTGGGGTAGCGCCACATGTGGGCCAACAAGTCCACCTAAAATGTAGGAAACAAGGACATTCATTTATCTCGTTGTGTCCAGCTCGCCCTAAAGTCGATTATTCTGATCATGGTTATGATCACCTTGTTGCTGTACATGAGCTGGTTGACACCGATCTTGGTCTTGTAGTTTTCAATATCAAACTGGATGTCCTGGTACATTTTCCATTCCTCATCAGAAAGGGGCGCCACAGCCTCCCTGATCCCAGGAACCAGGATCTTACCACTGGGGCTGATCAGTGTGTCTACGGTAAGAAGAAGAAAAGGTTTTAAATGGCCTTCATCTCACACTGTATGGAGGTCAAATTTACAGAGTTGCAGAGGCTGCATGCTGCCTTAAATACTCAGTGGAGCACCAAATGTGAACTGATGCTGAAAGTAGAGCAAATATACTATTTTCTCCTATTTTCAATACATACAGTACGTTATTTCTGCCACTACGAGTCTCACACATTAAAACAATAACTAAAGTTGTAGTTTGATGATATTTTGAAGTAGTGTCTCAAGAAGTGACTCAAGTGGAAATTGTTTACAGATAACGTAATGCATTAAGGTTTTATTCAAGTCACGTTCACTGACTTCCTTCCTCACTCTGACATATGCTGTGTTTGGGAAGGAAACATACCGTTACCCGAAGAAAATTATAAATTTCTCTGGGGTTGAACATTGTTGGAAACATTTGTGAGGATCTAGTAGAAGGGTCTTCAACCAGTGGTCCACAACCTCTAGGGGGTCCACCAATTTTTGTCATAATAATTGACAATTTTCAGAAAAGATACTGATGACTGTGAGGGTGCAGATTATTGAGAAACTACAAACAGCGGAGGCATTTGCACTCCAACTGGATGAATCAGTGGACATGTCCAAAGACGCACAGCTCTTGGTATTTAATAACCAATAATAATTATGCATGGACTTTTTATCAATCATAAACACATACAGGCTAATAACCCAGTATATAAATAGGTTAATAAAGTGAAGTAATAGTTGAATAAAGTAAATATAAAAGTTATTATAGGCCAGGCTTAAAATGTGACACATTTTAAAAAATGAATCAGATGTTCTGTTTGTCTCTCGTCCAAGGTCCTTGGGCTGAAAAAGATTGAAGACCCCTGATCTTGTACAATTCAAATAAACATACAGTATATAACAAATATATGGACAGACAGGATGGATGAGTCATTGAGAGTACTGAGAGGTAGACCTAACATTGTTGATTTTGATCTTTCCATTGTATTTGTTTACAATAGGAAAAATTCTTTAAGACATAATCATGAGCCTTCCTGTTAAAGGTTGGATGAATATAAAATAAAAATGTTGTTTCACTGAATGAACCTGTACTAGCTAAAACATACACTCACCAAGAATGCCAATGAGGTCCGTCATTGGTTCGATGACAGTGCCTCCATAAACACCAGAATGTAAGTCCTGTTTAGGCCCTTCAACCTGCAAACACACCTCACCATGAAACAGCCTAGAAGAGCTGAATGACACCCAGGTGCTGAGTATGCGTGGATGAGTCGAACTTATTTGAAACCAAAAGTTTTACAGTTTAGCTTTGTGTTTCTGTGTGTGTGTGTGTGTGTGTGCATACACAACCTCAGCATAGAAGTAGCAGTTGCCCCTGGTGCCGTAGGTGAGGGCGGGCCGTCTGCTGAGCCATCCACAGTCTGAGATGATGATGTAGTCTACATCAGTGAAGAAGGTGTCTCTCTGGGCCAGGATCATGGCGTCCAGGCCGTTTGAGCCTGTCTCCTCCATGCCCTCGATGACAAACTTCACATTCACAGGCAGGTCCTGGTAGACAAAGAGGAAGACAGTCCTACTCCATTAGATCCGTCTGGCTTTTTAGTGATCGGGATGGAGAGCACATCTGAGAAACAGCTTATTTTTGGATGGCAAGAATGCCTTTTTGAAACTGTAATGGTGTCTGGTGCTCTAAAATCCTGAGCCATTAGCTGCGTGTGAAACGGGTCATGTCAACACCCAGACTTTCCCCTTAATGCATCCAGCAACAGGCTGAAGCCTTTTGATGTGCATTTTCGGCTAGGTATTTTTTTCCACAAGATGAAGTGGCAGCGAGTATGGTGGGAACAGACTGCTGCAGTGACTTTGCAAAAAACAGCAGTGACTTTGCAAGTGAGTTTGGCTGAAGCTCAGCTCTTCCCTCTCGCTCACTAGCCTGAGGGCATGCAGCTTGTTTTTGCTAAATGTGTCAAGTATTTATTTCTTTATTTTTTTTTATTACCAAAAACAGTCACTAAAAAAATGGGAGCTATCTTTTAGGTCTATCTGGCCTGAGGTGTCTTCTTCCCTCTGTTTCCTATCTTTGTATTTCAAGAAGAGAAAGAAAGAAAGATCATTTGCAAATAAGTGCTCTCGTCTTTGGTCCTTTGGTCTCACTTGAAGTCACAGTGCCTCTGCGGCTGTTTGAGTGCAGGTTTGTGAACTTGTTCTTACGATATTGAGGGCCTGGTAAGCCTCCACCGCGTGGATCCAGGCTAAAACTGGGGCCTTGTTGTCTGATGCTCCTCTTCCATAAAGGTTACCTACAGAGACAACAATTAAACGATTAAACAACAATTAAACGATTATACAGGATCACAGCAAACATGGGATTGAAGACCAAGTCTTGGGCAAGTCCCAGGTTACAAAACTGACAGCGTTGAACATAACACAACATTAATATTTTACATTTAATAAACACTAAATGAACACAGACAAGTCATCTGAGTCACTGTGTCTTGAGACAAGTCATGTGGCAAGGGGTCAAAACAGACTCCAGATATTATGTTACGCTGGAGGTTCAATGAAATGCCCTGGGCCGGTGTGCGTGTATCTGTGTAGGTGAAGCACTGAATGTGAACCACTGATGATGCTCATTTATAATATTTAAAATGTTTGTAATGAAATTACAGTTGTTGCCTATAAAACAGAAATCTGACATTAAAATGAAATCTGATCTAATCTAACAGTTTATGAAGTTCCATACACAGACCACATGTTGACAACTGAGCCATCTCCTTGAAAGCTGAGGAAAGTTGATAGCGCTGGTAAAAAGTAGAACACATATACTTATGATATGAATGGAATTTTTTAAGTTGATCTCATCACAACAACAATTAAATACAAAATACAGGTTTCAGTTACACATGATATATTCTCTGAAGGTAGAAAGCATTAAACAATCAACAACCTTTCCTTGAACCTTCATTTGTTCTGCTAATCCCTGACCATCAATTCAGATTACAATGCTCGAAATTATCTCACAGTAACCTGACGTGAAATTAAACATCCTTAAGCAGCTTTAAGGTTGGAAAAATCTTTTTCTCTGTATCACATGCATACTGTGCGTCAGCTTGTTCCAGCTCTTGCTTGAAGCAAACCTCATCCTAAACTCCATGTTTTTTGTGGTAGAACTATTCAATCAGATGGGAACATTGCAGGTAACCAGACCAGTTTTCAGTCCAGGATTCAACATTCAGAGGACACGCCCCACAGTCTGAGAATGTGAGACAGTGAGAATTCACTTTTACCTGATTTTGACAGCTCATTGCATATATGGGGAGAGAGAGATTGGGAATGACATGCAGGAAAGAGCCACAGGTCGGATTCAAACCCTGGGCTGCCGTAGCAAGGACTGAGCCTTCGCACATGGGGCGGCTGCTCTACCAACTGAGCGAAACTTTCCCACTTGTTTATATTTTTAATGATTCAAATTTGGCTGGGTGGTTAATAACACTTTTTTCTTTGGTCTGACAAACTCAGAACACACATTTATTCTTACTTTACACAGACTTTAAAGGTTGTTACCATTGATGTCGGTCAGGTTGTAGGGATCCGTTGCCCAGCCGTCCTCGAGCTTAGCTGGCTGGACATCCACGTGACCATAAATGCACACTGTGTATTTGTTTGGGTCACTGCCAAACTTAGCTGTCACCACTTTAGGCAATGCCAATGTCTGCCCGTCAGGAAGCTGCAGACATTACAAGATGTTATTTTCCCCGTCACTCAAGTCTACCACCTGACCAGTACAGACTGTTAAACAACCCCAAACTGTACGCATATTTCAGAAATATCAAAGGAATTTTAGTGATTCAGAGTGTGGAACATCATAACAGTCATAATATTACTGGAAGCCAGAGATACAGAGGAGCGGTGCTGCTCTGTTTTTCGAAATTAACACTTCAGTGTAGTTTCATGTCAAAGGGTCATCAGCTATTGTTTTTTACATTCACTAAGACAATATAACGCAGCAACAGGTCAAGCTTTGTTGGTTCTAATTGCTGGTGAGATGCTGAGATTGTTGACCTCTCGTCTGCCCTCACATACGCTATATGTTTAATGAGTTTGGGAAGCAGCTTTGATGTGGCTCAGTCAGTAGTAATGAGGAGGTAGATTTAGTCCTGACCACTGCGCCGCCTTTTTGAAGTTAGCAGCTCGTTTGCACCGTTACCCTCCCTGATGAGCCAGCCTCTCTGTTTGAAATACAGAATATTTACAAGCCAATTAAGGTGATGATTATGTACAAAGCTCTAATATCTCAGTATGGCAGGATTTATGAGAGGCGGGGAGGTGCCAGTTTGCTCTTTCACTGACCTCTTGTTCTCCAATGTCCACCAGTTCTACGGCCCCTCCCATCAGCCTCAGCTTCTGAGCCACCACCTCCATCATGCGGTGTAGGTCCGGTCTCTTCAAGACATTGCTGGAGTCGCTTTCGATTGCAACCCAATCCCGCAGAGCCTAACACACAAACACAGGCACACACACGCACACATTCAAAACATTAGCATTCAACTAATCCTCTGGCCATCTTGTAGTAGATAAACTATTTATGTCCAATGACCAAAATTTTTCCATGATTGGGTTAATCTCAAAAAGTTCTTTGTTATGTTCCAGCTTTGTTTTGCTAAATGGAGCAAATATGAAACCAACACTGATGACTCTTGCATGAAGCATTTAGAAATTATCATTCTCCCTTTAGGAAAATCATACTAATCAACTTCACTTACAAAGTTATAAATTATCAAAAACCATCATCATAACCAAATGTTCCGCAATTTCAAAATGACGTCCAACAAACACTGTCCACAAAATTCCTGTAAACTTTGAAGGGATTTTGTCAACTTTGTAGGACTAGACAGGAACAGCACCACCTAGTGTCCAAACATGATTACATATGCATATATATGCACATATGTGGTCATACCAGTGTTTATAGTTGCATATTCTTCATTGTTTTTTTCTTTTTATGTCATTTTTTAAATTTCTGTCTTCAATTCAGTGAAGCTTTAGTTTCCATACTGTGTTTTCTTGTTTAAGTTTAGTTTAGTTTAGTAGTGTTTTTTTTTTCTTATGACATGGGGGTATCTGTCAGTGGTAAGGTTTAAGGGGTCCAGAATATGTATTACAACACACTGATTCACAGTCAGATTTATGCACCAATGCCTCCTCATGCTTGTGTTGACAAATTTGACCAAACTGAAAAAGACTTGAACTAAAACAGATTCCCTGAATATTTTTATTTTTTTATTTAGTTTGGGTTTAAAGTAAATATTCTTTTGCTTATTGTTTTGTTTTCTTATTATTTGGATTTCAGTTAACTCAAATGATTTTTGTCATTGAGGTTAATATTTTTAAGCCTTACAGGTTTCTTTTCCTTATTTTTTTTATATTAACTGAAATGTGGACCTAAGTTTAGATAAAGTTAACTTTACCTTTTTTAATATTGTGGTAACTACACAGTACAATACACTATGATACACTTTCAGTACAAATGTACAATCTTAGATCTGAGCATCCATTCAGGCCCCTTTGCCTGATTGTATTTTAGTTTGTTTTACTATCTCGCTGTGTTGAGTACCTTAAGTACACTAGCCATCAAGAATTCAGAGTCACGTTATCATGTGTAATGGATTCACCTGGATCAGCATATATAGGATTTACAATCTCTGTGGTGTAGATTATTCTAATCTTCATCATAACCAGATTTCAGCATACCTATTGTTTGGACTGTTGCTAAAGGGAGAAGAAAAAGAAAAAGAAGATAAAATACCTCCACATATTCTTCTTGATGGCTGTTAACATGCTGCACCAGCTCCGTATACTGGAAAGCATGGACAGTGGAGATGATCAGCAGGATGGAGGGCAGGACCAGAAGATCCATCTGTTCAGAGTCGCAAACTGAATTACTGATACTGCAGATGGCCGTATAAAAGATCGTCACTGCTGTGGAGAATTTGCTGAAGTCAAAGGTCAGTGGTGAGGTCAGGAGGGAAGAAAGTGTTCAGGAGCCTCTAATGTCTTATGCTGTATTATTTATTGATGCTTGGCCAAGGAAAAATTAGAGACACTCTCAAAGTTCATCAGTAGTGCCTGAGTCGGTCTCACATTCTGCACAACTTACCACAAATACTACACGCCCAGAATTAGCCAAAGAGAATGTCTTTACCCATGGAGGTGTTATTGTCAGAATATTCTAGTCTGGAGACACAGATGTCTGTTTACGCAGATTGGAACGTCAATGGCAAGCTATCTATTATGTCTAGGAAGGCATCAATAGGTCTCTTTGACCCTGGACACCACAGTGTTGAGATAGACTGGCACCTACTGTTCTCAATCAAAGCCAAACAATTTATAATGCAGAGAACCTCAAGGCCCACATGTGACCTTGTGTAACCTAAGGATAGAAAATTCCATAACAGTCACAAGTCTTATTTTGTTTCATGAAAGTTCTGTTTACAACAAAAAAAGCAGCTATTCCTCTTCCATCTGACAGTGTGCAACTAGACAATGTTTGACCAATTAAACAATTAGTAGATTATCAAAATGGTTGCCAATATTTTTCACAGCTGCTGAAACTGGAGAGAGAGGGATATGACATGTAGCAAAGGGCCCTGGGTTGGAATTGAACCCAGACCACTGCAGCAGCCAGCCTTGGTATAAGGGGTGCATGCTCTACCAGGTGAGCTACCACGGTAGCCCTGCCAGGTATAAGTAATAGATTTACTTGCATTTACAATTTATCTGTAATAACAGAATTTAAACCTCCTCCTCAAGACTTCCAAACTCCATAATTACCTGAAAACACACATCAACTCATCAGCTTACAGTACAGTACCTCACATGCACCTCTAAATGTTTTTCAAAATACAACTAGATTTCGCGGATGGTCTTTGGTCTTACCTTTTCACTGTGTGTGACAGTCTTCTCAGACAGGTAGACTGTGGTCCTGTGTTGTTGTCTGGACATTTATATACCCTCCTTTTATGTCACACTGTACCGGCCCCTGGGGTCACCCAGTCAAATATTTCCTGACACAGTGCCAAGACAGCTGACAAATTAAATTTTTCTTGCTGACAGGCACAAGAATTACACTCAATCCATTGATCTGCTCCAAGAATGCACACCAGGGTTCAGCTGGAACAAAAGCACCGGGGTGATTTGAACAAATTCCTGTAGTTTTTGTTTTGGAATCTCCAAGCAGACCTCCAGTTACACAAAACTAGGGCAGCTTTTCATGTTTCATATTAGGTAGGTATCCCATTGTGCTGAGCTTAACCTTGAGCTACTTGTAAGCATTCCTAGTTGACATGCAGCCCTATTAGAGTATTACCTTGTAATACTTAATCCCATCACCTCTTCATGCTTATTGGATAAATTGTCCTTGGTGAAAAAGTTCCGGTCTCTGTGTGTGCCAGTGTGAGACAGGACAAAAGCCCAGGGATTTATCATGTTCACATGAAAATAGAACTTACAGGGGTCCAAAAACAACACTTTTAGCTGGAAACTGAAATTATTGGTGTGTTTGAGTTTGTGTGTGTCTGCATGTTTTTTTTTTCTCCATGAAGACTTGAACTAATCATGATAAAACACGCAAACTTGAACAAATTACATGAAAAACAATGGAACAGTTTAAAGGTCCAGTGTGTAGAATTTAGTTGCATCTAGTGGACAACAACACTTAAACCAGTCCCACCAGGATTTCGCTGGCCTTTTTTGAAATAGTTGCGGTTTAAAAAAAGAATGCGGTGAAAGTTGCGGTGCTTTTTACATTTTTGTTGCGGGAGGAAGTGAAAGTTGCGATACGTTGCGATTCGACAGACTCTTATCGGGCGATAAAAAAAATATTGTCATAAATCTATGGTTAAAGATGATGGGCTCAAGCTTGTTCTCCAAGCGGCCACAGTTGACCCATCTTACAAAACTACCTGCGAGGCGAACTATCATTAGGAGAATACATGACCAGTACGCCACAGAGAAAGCTGCAAAGGATGAGAAGAACGGAAGCGGCACACCGCGCCACGGTGCGAGCTTTCCGTTTCATTCCTATTTTTACTGCGAGCCGCGGCTGAACCTCGTAAATTTCAACAGAGGCTGTGTCCGAAATCACTCACTCATTCCCTACTCCCTACTCCCTACATAGGGAAATAAATGTAGTGGACTATATAGTGAGCTTAACAGTAATTACGGTAATTACGTCATTGCTGTCGCACAATTAAAACGTACCACATTAATGTCGTCTCACATAATTCTTGTCCATTTACTACTGCATTTTTATTAAATTAGAGTCTTTTGATTATTGTCCTGTATGTTTTATTTTTGTGTTTTGTTTTCTATTTAAGCATATTTTTATTTTTTATTCTCTTGGCTCTTAGTAACAGAACGTTACAGTGTAATCTACTGGAATGTTTAATTATATGCTGTTCGTTTTACACCTTTTTTTATGAATGTAGAAAGCCATTTAAATTGCCTTGTTTTAAAATGTGTAATAAAATAAACAATAGAATAAACTGGCCTTGTGACTGTTGTACTGCTCCACAACTCATGAATTTGTTTCACGTCTCTCATCCTCTCATCCATCCGCCGAAAAAAACATACACCGTTATTTTAGAAAACTCCTGTAGCACTATAGAAATGCTGTCAGTCTGGCTGTTTGTGTTTTATCAATAATTAAATTATTTACTTTTTATTTACTTTTTTATTTCAATTTATTTCCTTTCCGCGCCCAGAGAACTTCTGGCAATGCATGATGGGATATCTTGCTTCGGTTAGTGACCATCGGATGTTCACTACATTTCGCGGTGAATTGTGGGATACATGCAGTGC
>NC_040023.1:28767930-28772216 GCF_000972845.2 Larimichthys crocea
TGTGTGTAGGCCTTGAACCTGCAACTCCTGCAAAACACTTATACTAGTTACACAACACTCAAAAGCAATATACTCTGTGTGACCTTATACTTACCCAGATCCATTTAACACACATCTATTTTAATTCAAACATTATTATACATTTCCACAGTAAACACAAGTACATCTTATTGAACATGATTTATTTTCATCACCAAGTATCAAAGTAGAACAGCTTTCTCAAGCAGTCAGTGATGCATTTTGGAAACAGGAGATGAGCCCCTGGTCTAATGCGCCACCTGACTTAAGACTTAATTTTAGTCATTACTTAGGTAGCACACATATTCTGATTAATTCCACGATTACAGTGAGATTAATCTAGATTAAAAAGAATAATCTATGCCTACCACTAATATATATATACATACATATTGTATTTTTGTACATTACCCATTTTTGTTTTTATTTATTAACTTTATTGACTAAGTTTTTTTAGTACTGTGTTTCTAATTCATTATCTTCTTGTGTTCTGTTTTGATTGGGCAAGTTGTTTTGTAAAAAATAAAATAAAAGCTATTCAGTTCTTTTAGTGTCTGCCTGACCTGAAGAATAGGTAAGTATTGGAGATGCATTTGAAAGATAGAAACAGCTTAGAACCCGTTGTTTTTTTTTTTCTTTTAATATTTTCTTTTCTTTTCTTTATAACATTTTTCATAGAAAATACAGGTTATTAAACAAACATTACCTGCCTTACCTAACCCCTCCCCAAACATACAAAAATACAGAGACAAAACAACGACCTGGACAAGTTCTATTGCAGATTTGAAAGGCAATTGGACAGTTTTGTAACACCCCTCATGCCACCGCAGTCACCCTCCCCACGCCCCACCACATCAACCATCAACACCAACGTAATGCTGACTCTCTCTATTCAGGAGAGGGAGGTCAACAAAGTGTTCAAGAGACAGTACCCCCGCAAAGCAGCTGGGCCGGACGCTGTCTCCCCTGCCACGCTGAAGCACTGTGCTGACCAGCTGTCTCCAGTGTTCACCCCAATCTTCAACACCTCCCTGATGACATGCCACGTGCCAGCCTGCCTCAAATCGTCCACCATCATCCCCGTGCCCAAGAAGCCCAGACCATCAGGGCTGAACGACTACAGACCCATCGCCCTGACATCTGTGGTAATGAAGTCCTTTGAGCGTCTGGTGCTGTCACACCTCAAAGACATCACGGACCCCCTCCTTGACCCCCTGCAGTTTGCCTACAGAGCCAACAGGTCTGTGGACGACGCAGTTAACATGGCCCTCCACTTCACCCTCCAGCATCTGGACTCCCCAAACTCCTACGCCAGGATCCTGTTTGTGGACTTCAGCTCTGCCTTCAACACCATCATCCCGGCCCTGCTCCAAGACAAGCTCTCCCAGCTAAACGTGCCTGACCCCACCTGCAGGTGGATCACAGACTTCCTGTCGGACAGGAAGCAGCGTGTTGCGATGGGAATGCAAGTCTCTGACTCCATCAGCACCGGATCTCCTCAAGGCTGTGTCCTTTCCCCTCTGCTCTTCTCCCTGTACACCAACAGCTGCACCTCCAGTCACCCATCTGCCAAGCTCCTGAAGTTTGCAGACGACACCACCCTTATTGGGCTCATCTCTGGTGGGAATGAGTCTGACTACAGGTGGGAAGTGGACAACCTGGTGACCTGGTGTGGCCAGAACAACCTGGAGCTAAACGCTCTAAAGACAGTGGAGATGGTTGTTGACTTCAGGAAGGATCCAGCCCCACTCCCCCCCATCACCCTGTGTGACTCCCAGGTCAACAGGGTGGAGTCCTTCCGCTTCCTGGGCACCATCCTCTCCCAGGACCTCAAGTGGGAGCTGAACATCAGCTCACTCATCAAGAAGGCACAGCAGAGGATGTACTTTCTGCGGCAGCTGAAAAAATTCAACCTGCCAAAGACAATGATGGAGCAATTCTACACTGCCATCCTTGAGTCCATCCTCACCTCCTCCATCACCGTCTGGTTTGCTGCTGCCACTGCTAAGGACAAGTGCAGACTGCAGCGTATCATCCGAGCTGCTGAGAAGGTCACAGGCTGCAACCTGCCGTCCCTCGAGGACCTGCACACCTCGAGGTCCGCGAGGCGAGTGAGGAAGATTGTGTTCTGTATATGCTCAATCCTGCCACAGTAAATTCTGTGTTTGTGTAAACTTGCATAGCGAATAAAATTAATTCTGATTCTGATTCATCACATTCACCTATTCATATTCTAAGGACAGAGTCTGCCAAGGTGCTAACTGCTCATCAGAAAAAAAACTAGTCAATAACTAGTCCTCAATGCAGCAACCTACATCCTTGATTATCCTTGTGAAGAAGCCTCCGATCCTCTTCAACCACTTCTTCCGGCTTTTTATTTCCACAAAGTCTGAGGATGTTTGATTTGTGTTAGCTGTGATTCCATGATTGGTGAGCGCAGAGTCTGAGTCAGCTGTGACTGGTCTGTTGTCAGAGTTCACAGTACAGGAGAAGAATTCTCTGATTCTTTTAAACCACTTCTTCCGGGTTTTCACTTCAATGAAGTCTTGTGGTGGGGAAGGTGGTTTCCTAATATTGTCTGCAGTGGTTATGTTACCTTTCACTGTTAGCCCATTATCACAACCAGCAGCCGTGTCTTCAACTGATGACTGCTCCAGCTGGCAGTTTTTCACTGTCAGATGGGCTGATTTTACATAATCATTGTCATTAGTGTCACTACCAAAATGCTTCATAGTGATGAATCGGTGCCCTAATGTTGCAATGGGGGTGATTCTTTTTTTTGGGTCCATATGGAAAATGCGTTTAAGCATGCTTACAAAGGCCCGTCGGTCTTCATTCTCTGCCTCATCCCTCGCTTTTTCAGGGGTTTTAACTATGTCATCAAGAGATGTCAGGATGTGAGAATTTCTCCTACATCGTTGAGTCACCGAATATTTTACACCACCATATTCAGCTTTTGTTTTCAGCCTCCATGCACTGGGGGAGTTTTTGTCCTTGATAAAAAAACTGGACGTCCGAATCCCACTGTCCAGCAGGGGATTTTCAGGTACACCCAGCAAGTCCACCATATAGCTCATCACTTCATACTCACAACTGTTTGGGTAGAGGTGCTTGCCAAGGTACATGAAGGCCATAACACAGCCAATTGTCCACATGTCGACGCCCTCTGTTAGAAAGCCCACGTTGTTTAATCAAGGTTAACTTGTTCTTGAGAGAAATACTGTTTAGTTTTGTTGTATATCCGGTAAAGTTCCATTTTTCCCACGTTCATGAACATATCATAGCCATTCCGACGGTCAGTGAACGCACCTCGCCTGTGTGTTAGCCGCCGTGCTAGTAACTTAGCTCCCGCTGACGATACCTGTGTGAATGTATCTCCTCTCTGTCTCCTTTCAACGGCAATAAATCTGCGTAAACAACGACATCTGCCTCCGTCCTTTAACGGGGACACCCCCATACACCTTGCCGCTCTAATTCACCAGTCCCACCTGGAGCAAGCCCCCTTGTCTCCCTTTTATGGTCCTTCGAGCCGGAGTAGAGCAACAACAAGGTATGGATCCTACAGATGTCCAGACTGAGCCAGCACCCCAACGTGCTTCACAGAGAGACCGTCACCCCCCAGCTTACCTGAGTGACTATGTGGTTGCAACTCTCCCTTCAGAGGGACAAACCCACACCACACAACAGGCTCCCTCCACCCATAGCCAAAGAACCGGCTCATCTCGGAGGAGCTCCAACTCCAGGTCTACACGCTCATCTCGCTCATCCGCCAGCAGATTCCTCCCACCTTTTTTCTGAGCTAGAAACAGCCCAGCTCGAAGAGAGAATGAAGGAAATGGAGCTTGAGGAATTACAACAGCACATAGAAGAGGATCAACAGATTGACCACGAGTGTCAGCGGCTTCAAACTCAAGCCAGGGAAGCCCAACAGCTACAAGAGGAAGCCATTAGAACACAAGAGTTGTTAACCAGACAGATAGAAAAACGGCGTCAGTTAAAGAAAAGAATGAATGAGCTGGAGATAGCCAAGAGGGTTACTTCTCTCCTCAAAGAGAAATCACAAGATCCTGGTGGTGCCGGATCCTCACCACATCCATCAGATCAGCACAAGACAAGCAATCCTGCCCCTCTGCTTCCGGTGCCACACACGGTCTCACCTCTACCAACTCTAGCTCCGCCTCCCACGACTATGGCTCCATCTGCAGCTAACCTACCTGGGGCTCCGCCTGCTACCGCTGCAGCTTCACCGGCAGTAAGTGTGCCTCAGC
>NC_040023.1:28779316-28793614 GCF_000972845.2 Larimichthys crocea
AGCACCACTTATAATCTCCCTTGTTCTGAGAAAGGTAACAGTAAGATTACTAGCCCTGGAAACTTACAGTACCATGTAGTACTGAACACAGCTTAAATCATCCCTGAGGAAGGTGACAGTAAAATTAGAGGGCCTCTATTAAACAATTTCTCGCAGAAATGTTGAGAGTGACGAGTGGGCTGAGCATGTTTATTTAGACACAGGAGCTGCTAGCACGTCACCACGGCTGCATGCAGGTTTTGAAGGTGGTATCTTAGTGAACTCGTAGAGCTGCTGAACTTAAACGTAGTAGCGCAGAGTTTAACTGAGCGTCTTTGTCATCATTACTTAGTTTGAAATGCTCCATACTCCTCTCCGGGTCTGTCGCCGTGTTACGTTCAGGTACGTTCGGTGTGGCCTAGATTAAGCAATGGCACCCTCAACTGGCGACACCATTACATTTCACTGAAAAAACTTCTGTGGAAAATGGCCCTAGATTCAGTTAACCCGATTAATTTAATCGATTAAATTCTTTTCGACAATTAACCGATTAATCGATTAACTGTTTACAGCCCTAGTATAGGCTGGTGTTATTGTTATACAGTATGTATGAACATGATGGCATCATACATTTGGTCACATTTTCAGTTGACCCATAATAAAGTCATAAAAGAACCAAATTTCATGAATGTTTTTTGTGACAAAGAAATATCTGTTCCAATCACTCTATCACAGAAAAATTAAAGTTGTAGGAATAACTGGAAACTCAAGACAGCCATGACATTATGTTCTTTACAAGTGTATGTAAACTTTTAACCACGACTGTATGCAAGCTCTTCAGGACAAGTATGGCCAACCTCGTCAACTCGTCCAAAGTGAAATGGCCGCCATCCTGAACACTCCAGCCCTCAAATTTGGTGACTCAGAGGCCTTTGATGCATTCGCCCTATCAATCCAATCATTGGTAGGCATGCTTAGGACCCTGGAGGGACAGAACGGCTATGAACTGCGATGTGGATCTCATGTCGACCGACTGCTGAGCAACATCAACTCCAGAATCCTGGTTTATACCTAGACACAAGAACAAAGACAGGATTGTCTTTAACTGTTCCTTTCAGCACGGAGGAAAGTCTCTCAATGACCTTCTTCTTCCTGGACCTGCCCTAGGCCCATCACTGCTAGGAGTCCTCATTCGGTTTCGGCAGTATCCAGTTGCGGTGAGCGGCGACATCAAAGGTATGTTCCGCCAGATACGGTTGCTGCCAGCTGACAAACCTGTTCTGAGCTTCATCTGGTGGGACATGAATGAATCTACGAATGGCAAGTCCTTCCATTCGGCACTATCTGCAGCCCTTGCTGTGCCATCTATGCCCTACAGCGGCATGTCCAAGACATGAGTGAGTCTAACAGCCACCTCATTGATTGTGTTGAGCAGTCATTCTATGTGGATAACTGTCTCTTCAGCACCCACTCAAAGGAGGAAGCGAAGGATCTTGTCGACGGCTTGCGCCAGCTACTCCACAATGGGGGCTTCAAGATTCGTCAGTGGGCTAGCAACATCCCAGAGGTCATTGAGCATCTTCCATCCGATGTCAGATCCGAGAGCAGTGAGCTGTGGCTTTCCCAATCCAGCATGGACCTGCAGGAGCCAACCCTTGGGCTATGTTGGGATTGCCTCCGTGACTCCCTAAAGTACAAACATAGACCAGTGGAACCAACTGAACCCACATTGAGGAATGTCTACAAGGTACTTGCCTGCCAATATGACCCCCTGGGTTATATTGTACCGTTCACCACCAGAGCCAAGATTCTAGTTCAGGATCTTTGGAAGGAGCAAATCGGCTGGGATGAGCCGATCCAGCCACAGAGCCTCCGGGACAGATGGCTTGCCTGGGAACAAGAGATTCCAGATCTCATCCAAATGGAGATCCCCAGATGTTACGCACCAGCATCAGCAGACTCGCCAACATCGAATAGAGATCTGCACATATTCTGTGACGCTTCTGAGAGAGCTTATGGGTCTGTTTCCTACCTATGGACAGAAGACTCACAGAATGAAGTCCATATCTCCTTTGTCCTGGCCAGGTCTCGTGTGGCGCCGAAGAAGCAGCTGTCCATGCCACGACTAGAGCTGAGTGCAGCTCTCACCGGTGCACAACTAGCAAGTGTTCTTCACACCGAGCTCACCGTACCCATCAGGAAGACCATTTTCTGGTCTGACTCTACTACAGTTCTACACTGGATCAGGTCAGAATCCTGTCACTACAAAGTCTTTGTGGGTACACGTGTTGCCGAAGATACAGAGCCTCATGGAGGTGAACAACTGGAGGTATGTGGACAGTGCAAATAACCCCGCTGATGACATCACTCGGGGCAAGACCCTGAAGGAGCTGTCCAGACCACATTGTTGGCACCAAGGTCCTGATTTTACTGCGTTACACAGAGGATTACTGGCCGACCAGCCCAACATCCTATCCAGAGACGGATGATGGTGAGCTGAAGAAAACATCCTTCTGTGGACATGTAACAGTTATCACCTGTCTTCAACTCCCTGACGTCAGCCAGTTCTCCACGTGGAAGGATTTGATGCAGACAACCGCACAGTCCCTTCACGGAGCGGCCAACCCGAACTCTGACTCACCCAGTGAAGCAGCTGAAGATTCAGTTACTTGAGTGGACTTTCTATCTTGGATTCGACTGTCTATGTAGACAGTCGGGGGCGGCTGTGTTAGAAAGTCGATGTTTAATCTCGGTTAAATTGTTCTTGAGAGAAATACTGTTTAGTTTTGTTGTATTTCCAGTGAGTTTCCGTTTTTCCCACGTTCATGAACACATCATGGCCATTCCGACAGTCTTTGAACGCACCTCGCATGCGTGTTAGCGGCCGTGCTAATAACTTAAGTACAATTCATTTACCATAATTGTTGTTACCGTTTAGAATTTGCCTTTTATACCTACAGAATGTTGTGGGTCCTCTTCTAGGAAGTCTGCGATGTTGAACAACTGTGTTTTTACAGTAGCCCAGAACAGACAACCTAACACTGGCTCAAGATAGGGCCTTTCATGTTTTGCATGCATTTTACAGCCTCCATAGTTTCTCCTTCACCTCAAGATACCCTACACACTCACCCTTTAAAAAATTACATGAAGCAAAACTTTTGTCTGTTTCTTTCTAGATTCTGGAGCGGACACTTGAACCTGATAGTTCAGATGAGGAACCACCTCCAGTCTACTCTCCGCCAGCATATGATATGCACATTTATGACAGGAAATATCCAGAGGCCCCACCAAGGTAAGGAAGAGAGACTGAACATTTTTATAGAAGAAGCTGATACCTTGATTATGCAATCAATTAAGAACACTTTTTTTTATTTTACCTACTTATTATCTTTTGTTATATATCGTTTGGGATAGCTAGATTTTGATCATGTACATAATGCAGTGGGTAGAATTACTTATGTGTCCTGTTACTCAATGGGCTGTCAAGATTTGAAGCGAAGCCACCACCAGGTCACCAGCAGGTCAGAAGCTACCGGAACTGGAACCCTCCTTTGCTTGGAAATCTTCCAGATGATTTCCTGCGGATTCTTCCACAGCAGTTAGACAGTATGAAGGTAAACATGTCTGCAAACAGTTGTTAATACTGTGGGTGTGTCGAGTGTTATTGTTGTTGTTGTTTTTTCGAACTCTCAAAAAGAATGACAAAGGGCCTAATTTTTAAAATTTTGAATATCGCTATGAAGAAGTAATGGCAGGAGTGGTCCTGATATTTGTAGCAGTGTGAGGTATTGTAGTACAGAAACATAGAAATACGAAAGTTAACGGTTAAACGGTTCTGAGAATGTTCCATATGGCTGCAAGAGAATGTACTTGAATGACCCCTTTAGGTAATCTAAAATGAAACCACATGAATTGACATTACAACCTCAACCTCTTCTGTCTTTGCCACAGCAGAGCTCTCAGAGCAGTCTTTTCCAGCATTCATCATCGTCCTTCTCAGTTTCTTCAATAACCCAATGGACTGCCCAGTCTGGTTCTCAGGCTGGAGTCGCAGGGAACACTGGAGGTCCAGGTTTGACGTCTGGAGCTACAGAGCAAGACAAGAAACTGAAGCAGTATCTGGAAGATGAGCGCATTGCCCTCTTTCTGCAGAACGAGGAGTTTATGAGAGAACTGCAACGCAACCGCGAGTTTCTCATCGCTTTAGAGAGAGGTATGAGTGTCTACATGCCAGTCATACACAGATAAATTCCGCTCATTATCAGCATGAGGTCAGTGTCGAGAGCTACACACAATGCAGGTGACGCCAGGGGTATTCAATAAGAATTGAAAGAGGCCCGATTAGACAAAATTTTCTCAAGCAAAGGTCTGGAACATCATCATATTTAACATGAGTTATGATTCAGCGCCTTATATATTGAAGTACTTAGTAGCCTAGTAGTTGTAAAAGTAAGGTAAGTCTAATTCAATAAATATATAATTTCACTTTTTAATGGAGGTATTGTAAATTAGTAATGTTCTTTTCTCATTTTAAGTCAAGCAAATGCTTAAAAATAAAAAATTCTATCTTGAAGTGAAGTTGTTTGTTTTTATTTTAGAAAATCTAAATAAATATTTTCTTTTTTCTACTTTTGATTAACTAAATTTCACATCGATTAATCATAATCAATTTAATAATAAACTATCTTAAAATGTCTTAACAATTGAGCAACCTTAACACCTCCTCTTTTTTATTTCCATCCTGAGTTAATATTTTTGTTTTCTTTGTGGCTCAGGATGTAGAGCAGGTTCTTCACTAATCAGAAGATCAGTGGATCGAGGGTAGAGCTAAACTGGTTTTCTAAACTTTTAAGGTTCAGGGTGTCCACGGACTGCATTGCTTGTCTTTTAGTTTACATTACTGACTTCTGTTTCGTGTTTTGGTCTTTGTGTTATGTTCAGTGGATTTATACTGACTTATGAGTGAACATAGTCCCTAAGAGTCCAAACTGAGAGGAACCATTTGTAATAGCAGTGACTTAACTAGCCTAGCCTAGTCTTAACACTTAACTGTGTTTACTGACAATGGCTTTCTGAAGTGTTCTCGAGCCTATCTTTTATGCAGCCAATTCATTGTCTCAGCCTTATTCTTTTCTTCTTCCTTTTTTTTCCGCTTCAAATTGGCACACAAATGTATGATATCGCATCAATGCCCATTTCATTACTTGTGAACATGTAGTTTGGAGACCAGACAGTTGCTGATCGGTTATGTAGTGTGTCAACCATAATGGCTTCAAGATTACTAATTCAAGAAAATCGTGTAGTGTGTCCAAGGCCCTGTTCTGTCTCCACTCTACAGACAAGATTGACATGGATTTCATAATTTTACATAAACATATTCCCAAAATGTCTTGCATTTACTTAAAATATGATTCTGCATTAAAAAAAAATGTCTTGCCTTTGACATTTTAGCCCTGTTACATTTAGCAGTGTTAATAGTTTTGGATTGCTATTGCTGTTTTGTTACTTTAGAATTTCTTTCTTTCCTTGAACAAAATTAATTCCATCTGTCTCCATTTGTCATATTTTACATCCTGATCAAGGCACTTGCTTTTTTAGGTACTTTTTCAAGGTTCAAATGTATCTGAACCACACTCAATGTTTTTCAGGTGTTATGGTTCTAAGTTCTTTAATTGCATTAATCACTTAATCTCAGAAATATACATAATACTGTTATGAAAATAATAAGAATAATTTTATATTCCTGGGATTAAAAACTCTCAGATGAAAGTGAGACTGACTTTATTCACAGAAAGTCAATATCTAACTTTCAGTTTAGAACATAGACTTCATCAATTCCAAGTTTAAGCTCAGGGCATTTTTCATTTGTACCCAATTCCCAGTCTTTGACAAGTTAACATCATAACAAATGATTTTACATTGCAACTGATGAACACAGCATATCACTTTTGACGAAAGTCTGTTTAATCACATGTTTGTGTCAGCAGTGGAAATACTGGCTTCTGAAATCCAGGCTTTGCTGAGACAAACCAGATAAGAGAAAATTGGTGATAAGAAAAACTCTTGCCTTGACTGTTCTGTTGCAATGATGCAAAACTGTTTTACACTCTCAGACACTGATAAAGATGAATTGATGTGGAGGTTTGAAAGTTTGGGCATTATACTATTATACCAGAGCTCACCACATCTTGGTTCCTCACATCAATGGCCATAACATCTGCTCTCTGTTTTTAGATCGGTTGAAGTATGAGTCAAAGAAATCAAAGTCCAATCATTCATCTAGCATGGAGAATTCCACAGGTAGATATCACTCATCAAGCTTCCTTTGTCAAGCTACTTGCAACTGTATCTTTGCACACTTCTACTAAATACTGGTCTGTGTGTGTCTGTGCATCCACTGTGATATTTGTTGATTTTTGTGCTATGAACATCATACTATAAACACTTGTGATTCTACAGTTGATGTGTTTGATGTGTACAAGTAAAGATATGTACAGTGTGGTAGTATTGCTGTGTCTGTGTGCAGGAGAGCAGTACTCTGCAGCTTCAATGGAGGTCGTCTCAGATGACGCCTTGTTCAGAGACAAACTCAAACACATGGGCAAATGTAAGTTTTCTTATTTATAATATAACTGGTATTTCACAAATTGCATTACCCGTTAAGGTAATTGGCTGCTGTAGTTCATGTCCTAGGATGTTTTCTCACCTTCAGCAACAAGGAAGAAACTATTTGAAATTGCCAGAACGTTTTCAGAGAAGACAAAGAGGAGAAAGTCAAAAAGGAGGATGCTCCTGAAGCACCATTCGTATCCTTTGCTTAACCTTTGTCACACTATCTAGCAAACATTTCTTTTTTGATGTAGGTTGGTAAATAAGCCAATTGTTATTGATTTACTATGAGCATATTGCATTTAAAAAGTGGAGACGTTTATTTTAGCAAAATAAGACTTTTTTGCTTTAGGACGTCTGTTGTACTCCTCCAATAAACAACTGACTCTGCCACCCATTCACTCAAGGTAATCCAGATTTTTCTCGTCTGTTGTTCCCTGTTGGCGGAATGCACTCCACGGACAAACATCCCTCTCTACCTTTAAAAACCTCCTGAAGACCGAGCTCTTCAGAGAGTACCTCCACTGCTAGCACTACCAAAACTGGACATGTTAAATCTATCCCCCTAGTTTTGTCACAGTACTTATTGCAGCACTAACATGTCCTAGTCTCACAACCAAGATTGTTTCTCTTTTTTGTAAGTCGCTTTGGATAAAAGTGTACGCTAAATGTCCAAATGTAAAGCCAAGTGGTTTAGCTGTAACATTCAACTTAACACACTATTGCCCCTCCTTCTAACTAAAATGCAAGTGTAGCAGTGCCTTTGCCTTGGGGATAGGAAAAGGTTGATAATATTAGTCATTAGTCAAATATAAAATTGCATAATTTTGGCATGTTTAATGCATAAAACAATTTTCTTTTAATATGTGCAAAGTGTGTTTGGCCTACATTCAGTCATTTCAATTTTATTTAAATCTAGGGTAGGTGACCCACATTACTTTATTTTTTATATCATATATATTCACATTACCTGTTATGTCCTTAATGGCCTACAGTGATATAAAGAAATAGAAAAATCCATACATTTTGGCTTTCACATAAACATATGTTTGTATAATTGTTGCTGGTATTTTTTCTAAATTAAGATTATTCATATATTCAATACATTTAGTTAGAAAACTAGTCATTTGGAACTTTGTCATTATTTTAACAATATATACGATTTCTTAATCTCTTCTTCTGTTTTTCACCACATATGTAGCAGAAGCCATCTTCAGCAAAAAATAAATGCATGAAGGAACACAGCCACAAAAGTGCTCACTGTGTACCATGTATCCACGTGTCCAGATATCCTGGATTTTCAACATTCACTACCAAATTGTCCTGGTTTTCACCACTATTAAAATACTATTACTAATGCTGATATCCAGATAAAAACATCTATGATACATGCATTCATCTGGCTTGATCAGTACTCTTAATATAGTTGGGTATCATTGTCATAACAATGAAATTTAATCGAGTAATTCCTAATGAAAGGAAGCACATATAAGCTGAATATAATTGCTCCAAGGACAGAACATTGTGGAACAATGTGTTGGTGTGCATGGAGAATTCATCATTGACAAAACCCCGCCCCCACCCAGCAATCGCACTGAACTTTGCACATGACACTTTATGACACTGATTTGCACTTCTGTACTGTACATATCCATATTCTTTTCCATATATGTGTGTTCTGTGTATGCTCAATCCTGCCACAGTAAATTCTGTGTTGGTGTAAACTTGCATAGCGAATAAAATTGATTCTGACATGAACAAACTGAGATTAATCTGAAAAATAAGACTTAAACCAGTTCCTTTAATGCCAATTAGATATTCCTGCTTTGTTGTAGAATTTGATGGTCAGTGGTGTTAAATGCAACATTAAGATCTAACAAGTACAGGGACAAGTCCTTTATCTGATGCCATTAGAAGGGCATTTGTAACTTTCATTAGTGGTGTCTGCGTTATGATTCATTCTAAATCATGACTGTTCTCCTCAAATTGTTGTCTGGGGAAAGTCATATAAGTGACTGGCTAGAGCTTTCTCAAGTATCTTAGAGAGAAAGGGAACGTTTGATATTAGTTCATAAAATCTGAATCAAGAGTGGCCTTTTTAAGAAGAGGTTTAATTACTTAATTGTACTTAGACCCTCGGTTTGAGTGAGGAAAAACAGACGTGCAATAGATGTCTCGTGTACAGAACAAATCAACAGAAACATATTGTACAATTACAATGAATGATAAAATGACAATGAATTACAATGAATGATAAAATGATTACAGTAGCAGTGGAACCTGTGATAGAGATAGACACAGATGCACAGCAGCAGCTAATCATTAATTAACTATAAACTAACTATAAACTCAAATGGAAATATGGTAACAGTAATGACAGTAATTATATATGTAGTGGACGTCGTGTAGAGAGAATAGATCATCTTGTTGATAGTACTACAGGCTCATTACGAACAACTCTCGACTCTATCACACCTCTGAAAAGAAGATAATTAAACATAGGAGGTTAGCATCATGGACAGGGTCTCACAAATTAAAGCAAGAGGCACGTAAATCTGAACGCATCGCATGCCACTAACCTGGAAGAATCTCGCTTAGTCTGGTAAGACAATCTTAAAACATACAGGAAGGCTCTCTGTAATGCCAGAGCAGCCTATTACTCTTCATTAATAGAGGAAAATAAGAACAACCTCAGGTTTCTCTTCAGCACTGTAGCCAGGCTGACAGAGAGCCACAGCTCCATTGAACCATGTATTCCTTTTGGTCTAAGTTGTAATGACTTCATGAGCAGTGGCGGCTGGCCAATAAAGGGTAGTACGGCGCCGTCCTCCTAAGCCACAAAAATAAAATGATGATGATGATGATGATGATGATAATGATAATGATAATAATAATAATAATTCATATTTTCCATATTTCTCTGTTTAAATAATGGAATACATCCATTAATATGTTCAAAATATGATACGTAACGGTACTCCTCCAAGACCCAATCCTCCCTACGGTAAAATCACTCCTTCAGCATCCGTTTCAGAGGAGGACATTGCCGGACAAACTACATGTGAAAGAGCTGGGCCCAGATCTACCTAACCTTGATATCAGACTGCAAGCTAGCGAAAAAGGAAAGTTATATTACTGTATATGAAAGGTTTGAGTTCAACCACTTGATATACATTCCTATATTATACATCCTTTATACAGTGTAAGAGTTCATTTAAACATTTATTACTCTATATAATTTGATGTTATTGATTGTATATTGTCCACTTTCCACTCTGTTCTGATGGTATGCCTCTTGTGTTGCCTATTAACTAGTAACGGCACTGTTTCATGTGCTCAACAGCACAGCTGATCACCTCTGTCACAGGGGGCACAGGTGTAAAAGTCAACAGCCTTTCCAACATGTTATGCTTTGTTAGAAATTGATACGTCAATTGTTTCACGTCAGTTGTTTTCTGTTTTACATGTAAAGCTTGTGATTGTGCAGTATTCGGCTTTGTGTTTTACCTCTAGTTAGCCCTTCTTTATTGGATATGATTAATCTGTCCCCTTCTTTATTGGATATGATTAATCTGTCTTTATTATCAGGATATGTTGCACAGTCCTTTAAAGTAGCTGTAATTAAACCTCTTCTTAAAAAGCCAAAGGATTTGTCTCTGTGCTTGTATTGTTACATCTTAGTACTGCATTTGACACCACTAACCATCAAATTCGTTTACAGAGACTGGAACATCTAACTGGCATCAAAGGAACTGCTCTAAGCTGGTTTAAGTTGTATTTCTTAGGTCGATCTCAGTTTGTTCACGTTAATGGTGAATTCTCCATGCACACCAAAGTTTGTCACGTTCCACAAGGCTCTGTGCTAGGACCACTTCTATTCAGTTTATATATGCTTCCTTTAGGGAACATTATTAGGAATCATTCCATTAATGTTCATTGTTATGCCGATGACACCCAATTATATTTATCGATCAAGCCTGATGAAACCAACCAGTTAGCTAAACTTCAAGCATGCCTTAAGGATATAAAAAAATCGATGACCTACAATTTTCTAATGTTAAATTCAGACAAAACTAAAGTTCTTGTAATTGGACCCAAACACTTCAGAAACTCTCTTTCTAGAGACTTACTAGAGGGGATCACCCTGGCTTCCAGCTCCACCGTAAAGAACCTTGGAGTTGTTTCTGATCAGGATTTGTCCTTTAACATCCACATAGTCCACATCTCTCTCTCTCTCTCTCTCTCTCTCTCTCTCTCTCTCTCTCTCTCTCTCTCTCTCTGTTATGATATGGTGCTATATATTGAATTGAATTGATTAATTTAAGCTAACATATTCTCCATCACACAGCTAGGTCTCAGTAAGACAAAATAAATCCATATCATATTCTGGCATTAATTCAATTACATTTAATTCTTTAATTAATTTAATATGTAGTGGACGTTGTGCAGGACCACAGCAGCAGCCTAAATCCATGAGAACTTGTTGGATGAAAGAACACAAAAACTGAAGAAGTTAAGTTAGTAACATGCAACATTTACTATTACAGCTTTAGAAGACAGAGATCTGATTCAAGAATCCACCTCTAATTCTCTTATTTTGCACTGTTGCAAAGGTGGATTTAGTTTAGTTTTTATTATCAACTTCTCTGTTTGTTTTTTTCTTTAGATAAGTTAGGTGGTCAGCAGTCTCTATAGTGTTTTGAGTGGGTAACTGTTCTAACGCAAGTGTGTAGGACTGCACTTCTGCCTCCTGGTCTCAACTCTGGTTGTCATGGTTTTGGTCGACTAATACTAATTTAATACTAATACTAATTTGGCCGACACCATGTCAACAGCCAGCGATTGAATGATGGCCTTCAGCTAAACATGTTATCACTGGTCAGAGTATGCAGGGTTCAGAGAACATGACGGTCTGACAGTCCGACATTATTTTGGCGTTTTCGCTTGGTAACTATAGCAGCAAGTGTTTGTTCAGTGGTGCAAACTTCTATGAGTCTATGAAGTATGAGATTCGACTGGCTTGCAAGGCTGCAGTTTTTCTTAACTAAGCTCCTTTCCAGATTGGGCACAGCCAACTCTACAGCCAATCTTCTTGACGATGTAGAGGGAAATCCCTGTGGTAAGATATGCATGCCATCCACACAAACTAAAACATTTTATTTTTTATTTTTGTTAAGATCGCCACTACAAGTGCTGAATCTATCTATCTATCTATCTATCTATCTATCTATCTATCTATCTACACTTTGTCTGTCTATCCCCCAGTGAGGTCCATCATATCATCCCCCTCTACTTTGATTGACTCGTACTTTACATTTGACCCTTTTTTAGGCATATTTGAGGCCCACAATCCTGAATTAAATTGCAGCTGTCTGGACCATGTTTTCCTATGCCATCATCTTCTAGCCTTTTAACCAAGCAACTTTATTGATTTGTTTAAAAAATAGGTAAAATATGTCAGTTTTCAAAGGCATTTGTATTTTACAGCAGTTGCAACTAACTTTGGCTTATTTAAGCTTCTAGCTCATTTCTCTAAGTTCATTTCCTTCCAATACACATCCAATGATGGCTGTATCATCAGAGAACTCCTGTAGATGACAGCTGTGGGTGTTGTGTCTGAAGTCTGATGTGTACAGGATGAAGCAAAAAGGGGGGCGCACCGTACCCTGTGGGGTCCCTGTGGGGCACCCATGCTATAAATCACTACATTAGACACACAGCTGGGCTGCTGGGGCTCAGGAGGAGGTAGAGCAGGTCGTCCACTAATCAGATGATGATTCACTGTAAAAGCAGATGTAAAAGCGCATTTACAGTCATGAAGCTTCACATACTGTGGTCTGTTGGTGAGGTAGTTGACAGTCCAGCCAGCCTTGTTGTGTTGAAAGTACTTGAAAAGTAAAAAACCTGACCCTCAAAGTGCTTCCAAAGGTTTCCAGGTCATTAGGGCTTGAGACGACCCACTCCACCCTGTCTTCCATTTCCTGGTTGTGTCTCGTCTTGTTGCAGATAACCTTAAGTAGGCATGGCAGAGGGTCGTCAGCCAAGTGGACATGCCTAAGGCCTGTCTGCCATGCACCTTTTGCACCACTCTTCTCTCCACCCTGAGACAACAACTGGGTTTTTTTGGTTTGATGGTTTGTGTTATAGCATTTATTTCAAAATCAAATCAATTTTATTTGTATAGCCCAAAGTCACAAAGTACATTTTCCTCAGAGGGCTTTACAATCTGTACAGGGAGTGACACCCTCTGTCCTTAGACCCTCGGTTCGAGTGAGGAAAAACTTGCCCACAAAAAACCCTTTTAACAGGGAGAAAATGTGGAAGAAACCTCAGGAAGAGCCACAGAGGAGGGATCCTTCTCCCAGGACGGACAGACGTGCAATGGATGCAACGTGTACAGGACAGATCAACACAAACATATTGTACAATTACAATGACTGATAAAATGACAATGAATGATAAAATGACCACAGTAGCAGATATGGTAGCAATAATGACAGTAATAAATGTGTAGTGGACGTTGTGCAGGATCACAGTAGCAGCCACGATCCACGAGAACCTGCTGGTTTCAACACCGCACTCATACACTTTTCCACTCATGCACTCACTTACACCACTGATACTACTGATTTCATATGCTACGGTTAGTTTAGTTTAAATATTCTTTTCTTAATAAATCATTTGTTGATTGGCTTTGGTTGTGTGCGTCTCCCACCTTTTTGTCATGACTGTACGGCCTGGTTTGTAACAAGTGGGAGCTTGTCCGTTCGAATTTGATTTGTTGTTGGACGTTATTTGGTACCCTGATTGGTTTAGTGTATTTGTTTGCAAGTGCATTGGTTTGGGCTGAGGCACAATTTGGCACATTCTTTGTTTGGGGAGATGCATTTAAGATTCGGTTGATTTGATTGTTGTTTCAATCAGGGGGAGTTTTGTCCTGCATTCAGCAGGTGTTGCCATGAGTTGGCAGTTAGGAGCTGGCAGAAGGATTGTTTGGTCCTCTAGTGTGGTATGTTTTGGCTTCAATGGAGTTTCTCTGTTCAGGTATTAGCAACATGGTCCATTTGGACTTGTTGTTTTTATCTTTTTAGTTTATTTTCTGTGTGATGTGTGGTCAGAGCAGTTGTCCCGGGGACACATCCATAGCTTTCAGGTGAATAGCCAGCATGCTGGTTGCCTCACCGGGCTATTGGGTTAAGTGTTTTCTATAGCCCACCGCTAATCCTCATGAAAGCTAGTGTTCAGTGTGAGGTAGCTTAATCTGTGGATAGGCAGTTTAGGTAGAGGGGTACTTCCACAGTAGTTTTGGGGACACCATAAGTGTCTCATTTGTTCACTAGTTGACTTATTCAATGCTTTCTGTTGGTTCTTGTGTTTTTTTTCTGCTGGTGTTCAGGTTGGTTTAGTATCAGAATCAGAAATACTTTAATAATCCCAGTGGGAAATTATTTTTGTTACAATACTCCAGGTATACAAACAAAGAAAAATATATATATTAAATATATGTATATATAAAAGGTATATAAAAGATCAACATTACATTACATTTAAATAATGTGCAACAACTGCAAAAAGTGATTGGCCATGTTTGTGTCAGATTACAGAAGGGGGTCAAGATGATGGTGTGTATGGTGCTGCAGGCAGATGTTGGGTTTTCAGAGGGAGCGATGTACAGGACAACGATGATGACATGCAGGATCTCTCTCAGCA
>NC_040023.1:28794040-28795264 GCF_000972845.2 Larimichthys crocea
AGCACCACTTATAATCTCCCTTGTTCTGAGAAAGGTAACAGTAAGATTACTAGCCCTGGAAACTTACAGTACCATGTAGTACTGAACACAGCTTAAATCATCCCTGAGGAAGGTGACAGTAAAATTAGAGGGCCTCTATTAAACAATTTCTCGCAGAAATGTTGAGAGTGACGAGTGGGCTGAGCATGTTTATTTAGACACAGGAGCTGCTAGCACGTCACCACGGCTGCATGCAGGTTTTGAAGGTGGTATCTTAGTGAACTCGTAGAGCTGCTGAACTTAAACGTAGTAGCGCAGAGTTTAACTGAGCGTCTTTGTCATCATTACTTAGTTTGAAATGCTCCATACTCCTCTCCGGGTCTGTCGCCGTGTTACGTTCAGGTACGTTCGGTGTGGCCTAGATTAAGCAATGGCACCCTCAACTGGCGACACCATTACATTTCACTGAAAAAACTTCTGTGGAAAATGGCCCTAGATTCAGTTAACCCGATTAATTTAATCGATTAAATTCTTTTCGACAATTAACCGATTAATCGATTAACTGTTTACAGCCCTAGTATAGGCTGGTGTTATTGTTATACAGTATGTATGAACATGATGGCATCATACATTTGGTCACATTTTCAGTTGACCCATAATAAAGTCATAAAAGAACCAAATTTCATGAATGTTTTTTGTGACAAAGAAATATCTGTTCCAATCACTCTATCACAGAAAAATTAAAGTTGTAGGAATAACTGGAAACTCAAGACAGCCATGACATTATGTTCTTTACAAGTGTATGTAAACTTTTAACCACGACTGTATGCAAGCTCTTCAGGACAAGTATGGCCAACCTCGTCAACTCGTCCAAAGTGAAATGGCCGCCATCCTGAACACTCCAGCCCTCAAATTTGGTGACTCAGAGGCCTTTGATGCATTCGCCCTATCAATCCAATCATTGGTAGGCATGCTTAGGACCCTGGAGGGACAGAACGGCTATGAACTGCGATGTGGATCTCATGTCGACCGACTGCTGAGCAACATCAACTCCAGAATCCTGGTTTATACCTAGACACAAGAACAAAGACAGGATTGTCTTTAACTGTTCCTTTCAGCACGGAGGAAAGTCTCTCAATGACCTTCTTCTTCCTGGACCTGCCCTAGGCCCATCACTGCTAGGAGTCCTCATTCGGTTTCGGCAGTATCCAGTTGCGGTGAGCGGCGACATCAAAGGTATGTTCC
>NC_040023.1:28807175-28817411 GCF_000972845.2 Larimichthys crocea
TATAGCCCAAAGTCACAAAGTACATTTGCCTCAGAGGGCTTTACAATCTGTACAGGGAGTGACACCCTCTGTCCTTAGACCCTCGGTTCGAGTGAGGAAAAACTTGCCCACAAAAAACCCTTTTAACAGGGAGAAAATGTGGAAGAAACCTCAGGAAGAGCCACAGAGGAGGGATCCTTCTCCCAGGACGGACAGACGTGCAATGGATGCAACGTGTACAGGACAGATCAACACAAACATATTGTACAATTACAATGACTGATAAAATGACAATGAATGATAAAATGACCACAGTAGCAGATATGGTAGCAATAATGACAGTAATAAATGTGTAGTGGACGTTGTGCAGGATCATAGTAGCAGCCACGATCCACGAGAACCTGCTGGTTTCAACACCGCACTCATACACTTTTCCACTCATGCACTCACTTACACCACTGATACTACTGATTTCATATGCTACGGTTAGTTTAGTTTAAATATTCTTTTCTTAATAAATCATTTGTTGATTGGCTTTGGTTGTGTGCGTCTCCCACCTTTTTGTCATGACTGTACGGCCTGGTTTGTAACAAGTGGGAGCTTGTCCGTTCGAATTTGATTTGTTGTTGGACGTTATTTGGTACCCTGATTGGTTTAGTGTATTTGTTTGCAAGTGCATTGGTTTGGGCTGAGGCACAATTTGGCACATTCTTTGTTTGGGGAGATGCATTTAAGATTCGGTTGATTTGATTGTTGTTTCAATCAGGGGGAGTTTTGTCCTGCATTCAGCAGGTGTTGCCATGAGTTGGCAGTTAGGAGCTGGCAGAAGGATTGTTTGGTCCTCTAGTGTGGTATGTTTTGGCTTCAATGGAGTTTCTCTGTTCAGGTATTAGCAACATGGTCCATTTGGACTTGTTGTTTTTATCTTTTTAGTTTATTTTCTGTGTGATGTGTGGTCAGAGCAGTTGTCCCGGGGACACATCCATAGCTTTCAGGTGAATAGCCAGCATGCTGGTTGCCTCACCGGGCTATTGGGTTAAGTGTTTTCTATAGCCCACCGCTAATCCTCATGAAAGCTAGTGTTCAGTGTGAGGTAGCTTAATCTGTGGATAGGCAGTTTAGGTAGAGGGGTACTTCCACAGTAGTTTTGGGGACACCATAAGTGTCTCATTTGTTCACTAGTTGACTTATTCAATGCTTTCTGTTGGTTCTTGTGTTTTTTTTCTGCTGGTGTTCAGGTTGGTTTAGTATCAGAATCAGAAATACTTTAATAATCCCAGTGGGAAATTATTTTTGTTACAATACTCCAGGTATACAAACAAAGAAAAATATATATATTAAATATATGTATATATAAAAGGTATATAAAAGATCAACATTACATTACATTTAAATAATGTGCAACAACTGCAAAAAGTGATTGGCCATGTTTGTGTCAGATTACAGAAGGGGGTCAAGATGATGGTGTGTATGGTGCTGCAGGCAGATGTTGGGTTTTCAGAGGGAGCGATGTACAGGACAACGATGATGACATGCAGGATCTCTCTCAGCAAATAGTATAGACGGAGTCCAACAGCTAGCAGTTCAACCCCCGGGTTACAGAGCTATTCTTTAATCGTGATGTGACCGGGATTACACCATCCGCTGTTAACTAGAATGGCAAGCCCCCCGCCTTTCCGTTCACCGCACTCTATGCAATTCCCATAACAACAGAGGGGAGACACAGCTTGAATCTTCTCCTTGATATAAGCCTGTCCCGTCTCGACCCTTCTCTCCATCCCCTGTGTGTTTTTCTCCAGAGTTCAGTTGGTATATCGGCTGGTCTTGCTACTATGCCAGCTGGCGTTAGTGCGATCAGCTGTTCCCCGGAGTAAACAAAGGCAGCGTGTCCAGGTGGAAGCAGCATTTTAAAAAACACGACAAAAAGCACAAAAACTCTCCAAAAACAACCTCGCTAGAGAGGGCAGGACCCCACAAAGTAACAGCGAAGAAAACAAAAACGAACAAAAGAGAAAAAAGTCAAAAAGCAAACCTCAAAGGCTGGAGCATCGGAACAGGCAGCATGCAGCTCTTGCGCATGCACACTCGAAGGGCTGGGATAGGATTTAGGATAGGATAGGATTTTGTTGCTGCTCTGAGTGAGGGGTTTTTAGATTGTTGCACTAAGGATGAGATTCTAAAGATTGTTGAAGAATATGACATTGATCTAAGTGGGATTGGTGATGGACGACGTAAGGAGAACGTAAAGCAAATGGGACTTAACCTTTGAACAGAGAAAATAATTGCTTTTATTGTAATCTTCTCGCGATAAAGAGAAAACGAAGATTGAAATGGAAAAGCATAAGACTGGAATGGAAAGGCATAAGTTGGAGGCTGAAAGGCAAGTGGCAATTGAGCGGGAGACAGAGCAGAAGAAGATAGCTTTGCAAACTGCTAAATTGGGACTAGTCAGGGAGGGTAAGCTTTCCGGGGAAGAAAGTTCTTCTTCACGGTCCCCAGGCGTTAGTAATTTGCGTCTCGCCTAAATTTAATGATCAGGATCCAGATGTGTTTTTCTCTCTGTTCAAGGTTTTGTTATTGTGTGTGTTGTCAGAAGAAAAGCACAGGAGGCCTAAGCATCGTTAATTAGCAATAATCTAACTTATCAGTCAGTCAAGGCTGCTGTACTGGAGGCGTATGAGTTAGTTCCGGAAACATATCGTCAGTGATTTAGGACATGGGGAAGAAGGGTTGATCAGTCTCAGATGGAGTTTTCAAGGGAGCTGACTAATCACTTCAGTCATTGGTGTATGGCTTCTGATGTTGACAACTTTGAGAGTTTGTGTAACTTGGTTCTCTTAGAGCAGTTTAAAAACTCTCTGCCCAGTCAGGTTGCCACATACATTAATGAACGGAAGGTGACAACTGTTGCTGAGGCTGCAGCATTGGCTGATGAGTATGTACTCATACACAAACATCGACCCAGTGAATTTTTGCCGGGGCCTGTGGTAAAAAAGGAGGGTGGTCGTAGGTTGCTTGGTAGACTTGGGGTCTTTTCAGGTAAAGGGGAAAATTTGTGCAATTACTGTCCTGAGGCAGGGCACTGGAAGGCAGACTGCCTGATGCTCAGGGCTAAGAAGCAGTATGCTGGAGGTGGTTGGGTAAAACCCGCTGCACTGGCTGCAAGCATTCCTGGTTCTGTGAATGTGGGTGTGTGGCAAGGTGGGAATGCAGATCTTTGCATGGCTGGTGTTCTTGATGAGTCCTATCTGCCATTTGTAACCTGAGATTGGTTTGTAAAACAGGTTGGTAGTGACGATAAGGTACGGGTTAAGAATTTGAGGGACACCGGAGCTGTCAACTCCCATATTTTGGAGTCTATTCTGCCATTCTCTGAGAAGACTGATACTGGGGATAGAATCCTTATGCGAGGGATGGGGTTGAATGTGTTGCCTGTCCTAATGCATCGGATGAGTCCAGATTGAATTGATGCAGGGTGAGATACCTGTTGCTGTGAGACCGGCATTACCTGTAGAAGGGATTGGTATGATTTGGGGTAATGACTTGGTTGGCAGACGTATGTGGGCGGATATGTTGCCCCCTCCAGTAGCTACTATGGTAGAAACTCAGGTAGTTAGTCCAGTCGTCACACTCTCTCCTTTGGTGTCAGAGCAGCCTGATGGAAGTGCAGTGGGTTTTCCTGAAGGTATCCCTGCATGTGCAGTTATACGGGTAATGTCGGGCTAAGCCTAAAAGGGCAGATGCAAAGGTTGAGATTAATGTGCAACATTTAGCTGGTCCTTACACAGTGGTTAAACGTATGACATTGCAGTGCCATCCTCGTCAGGCTGGGCTTCTCCATGTTTATTGGTGCCTAAAAGTGACAACACTAGATTTTGTTCAGATTTTCGAAAGGTCAACAAGGTCACAAAGTCCGATTCTTTTCCATTGCCTTGGACTGTGTAGACCAGGTTGGGGCTGCTAGTATGTCAGCAAATTTGATCTTCTCAAAGGGTTACTGGCAAGTACCCTTGTCAAGGAGAGCACAGGAAGTAGCATTGTTTATCACTCCATCTGGGTTGTATTCGTATAAAGTGATGCCATTTGGTTTAAGGAATACACCTGCAACTTTTCAGTCTGATGAATCGCGTTGCTGGACTGCACTGTTTATTTAGATGATGTAGTGGTCTACAGTGATTCGTGGTTTTATCACATGCAGCGGATTAGAGCTGTTTGGCCATTTGGCAGATGCGAGGCTCACAATAAATCTTGCAAACTGTGAGTTTGCTCGTGCAACTGTAACTTATCTGGGACGGATGGTTGGACAGGGGCTCCGGTACATGCAAAAGTGTTGGCAGTTGGCACCTTACACGGTAGCCAATGCCATCAGAGTATGAATGTGTGTGAATGGGGTGAATGAGATATGTAGTGTAGAGCGCTTTGAGTGGTCGGAAGACTAGAAAGGCGATATATAAGTACAGTCCATTTACCATTTACTGTTAGTTTAGTGGGTTGTTCCCACATGTTATGCACTTTTCTTCAGAGAACTGGAAGCTGTTATGCCTTAAAGTCAAGTGACATTTTGCATTTTTCTTTTCCTCCTGCTGGACTGAAACGGGTAAAAAAGCTTTCAGTTTCTGAAAAATCTAAAAATATCAGAACTTGTTTCATTGGAAGCATTCCGCTCTACTTTAAGAAACCGTCAAAGGAAATCTTTTGAATAGTGCCCATTTTCTTAATTTGTTACTATAACTATCTATAACTTCTGCACTTTATTTGCCTATTTACTCGTACTTTAGTATTTTAATATTTGGTTCTTTGCTGCTTGTTTGTTGTTGGTCTGTCTTGATTGTTATGACGTGTGTTGCTGCCTTTCTTGGTCAGGTCCCCCTTGTGAAAGAGGTCTTGATCTCAATGGGTTTTTTTGTCTGGTTAAATAAAGGTTACAAAGAAATAAATATTATTTTCCTAAAAGGGAAACGCAGACAATATATACACAGGGTAATGGGGAAGACAATCAGACTGTTGACACATGAGGCAGGGCAAGTGACCTGAAATGAGAGGAGAGTTACCTTTCAAAATAAAACAGGAAATGACAAGACAACATTGACACAAGACAACCTAAACATGGCGAGCTTTGTTAGTCATGACAGTACCCCTCCTTCTAGGGGCAGCTCCTGACGGACCAGGTGTCTGAGGGTGACTGCTGTAAAAGTCAGAGATGAGGTCAGGATCCACAATGAAGGTAGCAGGGACCCAGGAACGTTCCTCAGGGCCGTAGCCAGACTTTCTGGCCAGGCTGGTATACCGGAGCAGGTCGGCGCCTCCGATCAGCAGCCCTCTTCATGCGGTCCACGCTGCCAAGGAGGACCTTGCGGGCGGCTGCACAGATGCGGTGGCAACGCCGGACCATGGCATGGGCTGAAGGGACTGTGATCTCCTTTTCCATGTCCAAAGAGACAGGGGGCTGGTAACCAAAGACACACTTGAATGGTGACATACCTGTGGCTGAGGTGGGGAGGGAGTTGTGGGCATATTCCACCCACACCAGGCTCTTGCTCCAGGAAGCTGGGTTCTGAGATACCAGGCACCGAAGACATGTCTCCGAACTCCTGGTTGAGATGCTCTGTCTGGCCTGGCTTCTGGATGATACCCAGAGGTGAGGCTGACAGTGTCTCCAATAAGTTTACAGAACTCCTTCCAGAATCTAGAGATTAACTGAGGTCCTCGGTCAGACACGATTTCCTTAGGGAATCCATGGATGCGAAACACACGAGTCAATATAACTTCTGCTGGTTTTGGCAGAAGGTAATTTGGGCAAGGGAATGAAATGAGTCATCTTAGAGAATCGATCCACCACTGTGAGGACAGTGGTGTTACCTTCACAGGCTGGGAGCCCCGTGACGAAGTCCAGAGAGATCTCTGCCCAGGGACGAGTAGGAACGGGAAGAGGCTGCAACAACCCCATGCCAGCATGCCAGCACATACTCCCGAACCTCGCGCTCCATGGAGGGCCACCAAAACCTCTGGGAAATGACGTACATAGTTCTTTTGATACCAGGATGGCAGGTGAGCAGCGAGGTGTGGGCCCAATGGATCACCTGTGGACGCATAGTGACAGGGACAAACAAGCGATTCACCGGACAACCACTAGGTGTTGGGTTCTCACCATTAACTTGCTTCACCTCAGATTCTATTTGCCAAGTCACCGCTCCAACCACACGGTTCAGTGGTAGAATGGGCTCGGCAGTAGGCTCGGGTCAAACAGGCAGGACAAGGCATCGGCCTTCGTGTTCTGGGACCCCGGCCTGTAAGACAGAACAAAGTTAAAACGGTTAAAAAAAACGAATGTACTCTAGGTTTCTGTGGTCTGTCCAAACAACAAAGGGGTCTGCGCCCCCTCTAGCCAATGTCTCCATTCCTCTAGAGCCATTTTGATCGCCAGCAACTCACGGTTCCCCACATCGTAGTTTCTCTCAGCTGGCGTTTCGAGACAGGAAGGCGCAGGGGTGGAGCTTGTTGTCCTTTTCGGCACATTGGGAGAGGACCGCTCCTGCCCCATCAGGAGGCGTCCACCTCCACCACGAACTGTCGGCTGGGATCAGGAACAGTGAGAATGGGGGCAGTGATAAAGCGAGTCTTGAGCTGCTGGAAGGCTTCCTCAGCTTGAGGGGACCACAGAAATGGACCCTGTGGAGATGTAATGGCATGGAGAGGTGCAACTATGGCACTGAAGATTCTGATAAACCACTTGTAAAAGTTAGCAAATCCCAGGAATTGCTGAACCTTTTTGCGGCTATCAGGTGTTGGCCACTGAGCAGATACAGTGTTGGCATGAAACTCATTTTTTTCAGCTTTAACATACAACTGGTTCTCCAGCAGCCGTTGGAGAACCTGACGAACATGACCAACATGAGTGTCAGAGTCTGGGGAATAAATCAAAATGTCATCCAAGTAGACATAGACAAAGTGGTTCAGGAAGTCTAAGAACGTCATTGATCATGGCTTGGAACACTGCAGGGGCGTTGGTCAAACCAAATGGCATAACCAGATACTCATAATGACCACTGGGTGTGTCAAATCCTGTCTTCCATTCATCCCCCTCTCGGGTATGAACCAGGTGATAAGCGTTTCTTAGGTCCAACTTGGTAAAAATGTTTGCTTGCTGAAGCTGATGGGGCTGATGACATGAGTGGCAGGGGATAACGATTCTTAATGGTGATTTCATTAAGTGGCCCATAGTCAATGCAAGGTCTGAGACTTCCGTCCTTCTTTCCCACAAAAAAGAACCCTGCCCCTGCTGGAGATGAGGAGGGGCGGATAAGACCTGCTTTTAATGAGGACTCAATATATTCAGTCATGGCCTCCCTTTCAGGGCCAGAGATAGAATATAGCCTACCTCTAGGTATAGGGGACCCGGGGATCAGGTCAATGGGGCAATCATAAGGTCTGTGCGGGGGAAGAGAAGTAGCCTTTTTCTTGCTAAAAACCTCCCCCAGATCATGGTAACATGGAGGAATTGATGTCAGGTCAGGGGATTCAGAGTCTGTGTCAAGACAAACAGAGACAGTGTTAAACAGAGGTTTTAGATTCACATCATGACACTCAGACCAGTTCAAAACCTTCCCCGTATTCCAGTCAATGTGTGGGTTATGTTTCTTTAACCAGGGGAAGCCGAGAATGAGAGAGTGCTGGGTAGAATGAAACAAATGAAAACACATGCGTTCATGTTCATCAACAATGACCTTGAGGGGTTCAGTCTTGTGAGTTATTTGGAAAATCAAGCTACCGTTAAGAGCACTGGCCTCTAATGGCTGGGATAATTGTTCAGTGTTCAAATGAAGTTTTTGGGCAAAATCCTAGTCCATGAGACTCTCATCAGCCCCTGAGTAGATGAGTGCCCCGAGAGAAACTGTGGTGTCTTGATGCTTTTCCTTAAGCTCTGTTAAGGCTCAGGAAGGGGGTTCAGAGGAAGACAAACGGCTCACCAGTACCCTCCCGCCTGACGAACCTGCCCTCTTTGCTGGACACATGGCAACGAGATGACCCTGCTGACCACAATAGAAACACCGACCTTCCTGGAGACGACAACAACGTTTGGTGTGTCCCAGCTGCATGGGTTCCTCCGCCTCAGGAGGAGTCTTCTGCCGAAGATCCGGAGGAGGAGGGTGTGAAGAACTCCGCCAAGTGGCTGTAGATGATGCAGCATTTCACAGTCTACGATGAACGCGCGGACTTTCCAGACTCACCAGAAAACTTCTCTGGTGCAGACAGGGGAAGGGCAGAGGCAGAGGAAACCAGAACTAGCAGTGCTACAGCAGCCGATGGAGACGGTGTGGGTTCTGTGGCAGGAGAGAAGGAATTCTTGAAGGGAATGAGGGTCTCTTGTACTTGGGCTGACAAGAGGTTTACATGGGTCAACATGGCAGCTTTGAACTCCTCCTGACAGGCCGCCAGCTCCTTCACTCCACGAAGCAGAGAGGACATCTGCTCCTCCTGCCGGTTTAGGCGGGCGCCCTGCAGTCAGGTGCTCAGAGTAGGCTGGGTTCATACTGGCCAGTTCATACTGTCACGGCTGGAACAATGGCTTGAACCCAAATGCATGACTCGGGAGACACAGTACAAAATAAACAAATCTTTTATTATCAAAGTTCAACAGAAAATCACTCACTGGGAGGACAACATTAAATATTCTAAGAAAGCAAAAACCACTCAAGAGAGGGAAAACCTATAAACAAAATCAGGGAAAAAGATTAAATGGAAAGCCACTCTTACGAGGTAAAAAACTATGAAATACAAAGGCTAGACAAAGTATCAAAGCAAAATACAAAACCTGATAACACACAAGCACGAGACAAGGACTTAGACAAGGCTGTGGGAAGACGTTGGTTCACTGGCACAAAGGACAAGACAAACTGGCAACAGACAAAGGGAGACGCAGACAATATATACACAGGGTAATGGGGAACAGGTGGTAACAATGAGGGCGGGGAAGACAATCAGACCGTTGACACATGAGGAAGGGCAAGTGACCTGAAACGAGAGGAGAGTTTCAAAATAAAACGGAAATGACAAGACAACATTGAAACAAGACAACCTAAACATGGCGAGCTTTGTTAGTCATGACAGTGATCAGAAAACAAAAAAGGAAGTATATAAGTACAGTCCACTGTGGTCTGTTGGTGAGGTAGTTGACAGTCCAGCCAGCTTCATTGTGTTGAAAGTATTGAAAAGTAAAAAAAAAAAACATGACTCTTAAAGTGCCTCCAAAGGTTTGCAGGTGTGAGTGCCATAGGTAAATGACTGCAACATCCACCGCAATGCCTGGTTGGTAGGTGAACTGTAGGGGTTTCAGACTGGGGCTCATCAGGGGTTTGTCGTGATTCAGAATGACTCCACATGGTCTACATTAGGTGACAGGCCTGAAGTGGTTGGGTTCCCTGGGGTGTGCAGTTTTTGGTACTGGAACCACACATAGAACATCCCCAGTTAGGCTCAGGTTAAAAATGTGCATTCAATGGTTTTACGGCACATAACTTTTACTTGCACATTGTTGATTAACTACAGGTATGTACACTGGGAGAATGAGGTTGTGATCTGAGCATCCAAGATGGGGGGAGAGTTAAAGAACCTTGCATACAGTAAATCCGATGTTTTATTCTCTCTGGTGTTGCATCTCACATACTGGCTTAAGGGTGAGTAGAGTGGATGACAGGGATGCATGGCTAAAGTCTCCAGAAATGAGGAGCAAGGACTGTGGGTGCGATGTCTGCAGCTGTGACACTACATTATTAAGGAGCTCACAGGCCACTGAAGCATGAGCCAAGGGTGGAACGTACTGTATACAGTTATCGTGATAAAATGCAAAAACACCTTGGCAGGTAATATGGCCAAATGCTGACAGCTCAATGTCTGTGTCAGTATATATTTGGACACTGAGACAAATTTTGTTATTTTGGTTGGTTTTGGTCAACAGTGGTTCCCAACCTTTTTTCCTTTAAGCCTCCCTTGCCTGTGTCCAAGACAAGCCAGGCCTCCCCAACCCCGACCCGTACACACACTAAAAGAAAAAAGTGATTAATTACAAACTTTTATTTGCAAAAAAAAAGCAACAGTTGTGGGTTTTTTGTTCTCATTCTCCTTGTTTTACAATCTATATAGATAAATCAAATCAAATCAAATCAATTTTATTTGTATAGCCCAAAGTCACAAAGTACATTTGCCTCAGAGGGCTTTACAATCTGTACAGGGAGTGACACCCTCTGTCCTTAGACCCTC
>NC_040023.1:28820573-28838498 GCF_000972845.2 Larimichthys crocea
TTGGGTGAGTGAGGCTAAGGACAAGACTTTCAAATGAATTATAATTTAGTTTAGGTTTGGGGTTTATTAATAGACTTGAGTCAAATATGGCTCCAACTCCACCACCTCGACCAGTACTTCGAGGAACGTGAGTATTATAATGACTCGGAGGAGTGGATTGATTTAAGCTAACATATTCATCCTCCTGCAGCCAGGTTTCAGTGAGGCAAAACAAATCAATATCATAGTCAGATATTAATTCATTGACTAAGACAGCTTTAGATGACAAAGACCTGATATTCAATAGTCCACATTTAATTCTCTTATTTTGGACTGTTGGAGATGTTGATTTAATTTGTATTAAGTTTTTATGATGAACTCCTCTTCTGTTTGTTTTATCTTTAAATAATGTAGGTGGACGGGGGACAGACACAGTCTCTATACTAAAGGACTGGGTGGGCAACTGCTCTAATGGAGGCGCAGAGAAGCGTGTAAGACTACAGCTCTGCTTCCTGGTCTCAACTCTGGGTTGTCGACATAGTTTTGGTCAGCTAATAAACTTGGCCATATTTCTAGATATGAAATATGACCATGAACATTGTAACACTGTAACATTAGAAGTTGTGCCTTAATAAATATTTCAAATAATATAAACAACAGTACTTGTACTTGTACTTGTACTTTTACTTTCAGTACTTGAGTAGCAATTTTTTACATACTTCTACTTGCAATANGCTGGGCACCACCTCGACAGCCAGCGGTGAAATGACGACATGCGGCTAAACATGTCATCACTGGTCACAAATGTCTTCCTTTTTGTGTCATCAGGTGTGACACACATACGCAGTTTAATTTTTGACCACAATAGGCCTACCATATTACAACAGAAAGATAATAATTCATTGTTAAGATATATCAGTGTCTGTACAGTTTTCTTTCCTTCTGTTTGTCGCCAGGTGTATAACATGAACAGAAATAACTGCAAGGACATTTAACTGTCTCTTTCACTTTCCATGAGAGCTAAACATTAAACCTTAACAGTTTTTATCTTATCAACTGAACTGAGTGGACACACACACACACACACACACACACACACACACACACCTCCCTTCTCACATAAGGAATAAAGATAACTTTCGGAGATGTATCAGCACCTAGGCCTATATATGCAGCTCTGTCACAGATCTCCTTCAGACAATTAACTTAAACAGGGGAATATTACGGTGGCCCTGAAGTGCAAAACACAACAGCAAATTCAAAAACACAATAGCAAATCATAAAACACAATAGCAAATCAAAAAACACTGTAGGAGCGGTCAGTAAATCAACGCGCACTCTTTCGTAGTGTCACAAAATAGGTTCCATTTATTGATTATCAGTAACGGAAATATAAATCAAACTCGTCTTAAACAGAAAAAAAACGCTTTGTCTCTCAAAATGCAGTTGAAAATTGTTTGCCCTTCCGCTCTCAAAACACACCCCCTTACCTGTGCTCAGGTGACATCTACATATAGAGTAACACCCTCTGACATCATCATTGCAACATCATCATCATAGTCATTTAAGATTTAAGTAAAACACAGATCAGTGTTATGGCTTCAACAAACACAATAGCAAATTTAAAAACACAATAGCAAATCAAAAAACGCAAATCAAAAAACACAATAGCAAATCAAATAACACAACAACAAATCAAATAACACAACAGCAAATTCAAAACAGAGAAGGTAGGTACGCTCGGGCGACATGAATCGTTGCTGATTGGACTGGTGGTCTGTCCTTTGAACCGGAAGGACATGGTTTACATGTTTTCAAAATATGAGCGCTGTTAGTGACAAAGTACGCGCTGCTATTAAAGAATATTTTGATGCAGGACATGGATATGATGTGATACTATGGAAGCGCATTGCATTCACTGGATAAAAAAAAAAACAAAAAAAAAAACACTTTTAGGGCTGGGCACCGAAAATTGGTTCTTTCATGGCACCGACTGAAATGTGTCGGTTCTTATGCGTATCAAAACATGCCTCGTCTTTCGGTTCCACGTTTCGATACCCAGAGGTTAATCATGTCATTATCGATGAGTTCGACCATCCGGGTACTTTACATTCTTTTGACACATCCAGGCATTTTTAGGTGAAACGACCCCGAAACAAATGAATGGCGGTCTATTAGAAATTCAGCGCATTACATTTCTGAAGTGTAACCAAATATTATATACAGCTATTTATGAAGATCTAATCTTATTATTCAATATCGCCAATATTGATGTCCCTTCAGCTGTAATGCACATACACAACAGGTTATCCTGTGTTCGCTATGGGAAAGGAGTGGTAGAGGCCAAGTTTCCCAAAGGAGACTTTCAATGTAAAGTGAACATTTGAGTATCAAAACATCATACCGAGTTTTATAATGTTTATACGTTAGAGTACTCAGGTGTGTATGTGTGTGTGTGAGTGAGTGTGTGTTTGTGTTCATGTTCTTTTTGCACTGGAAATAATTTGAAAAAATAAACTCCAATATGTGAAAAGGAATGTGTAATGCAATTTTCATTTTATTAGAATTGATATTATAAAATAGGTATTGAAAAAGGTATCGTTTAGGAACCGGTACTGAAGTGAAGGTATCGGTATCGAAAAATTTTGATTGTTACCCAGTCCTAGACACTTTATCTTGTAATTACGAGATCAGGATCTTGTAATTATGAGATAAGGAAAGGTGCCTCATTGGCCACTGCACTTCAGTAAAGTTAGAAAGATATTGGTACTTCCGGGATCAATAACTATTAAGTGAAACGTTGTTAAAAGACAAAACACACAGGGCGGTCGGTAGGGTAGTGGGTTAAGCGGCCGCCCCTTGTGTAAGAGGCTATAGTCCTCGCTGCAGCTGGCCCCGGTTTGAATCCTGCATCGGACGGCCATTTACTGCGTGTCACTCCCCCTCTCTCTGCCACCTGCTTCCTGTCTATCTTCAGCTGTACTATCATTAAAAAGGCATAAAAAAACAGACAAAAAAAAAAACACGCATATTGTAAAATAACTTAAAAATCACCCCAGAAGTAGCTGCAAACACGTAGAACAAGAATCAGGTGGAGTTGTCAGAAAACAATTTGATTTGTTTATTTAACGACTTTTCTAAATCTGCATGTATTTTAGAAAAGAGATTATTATTTGATTTCTAAGTTTCCGAGGTGCACTTGAAGGCATGATGAAGCTGCTCTCACGCTTTACCGTACAAACCGATGTAGTCGGGCACTAGATTTTAAAGTGTAGATAGTGTTACCACAGTACTATATCATATTGAAGTTATTGTTTAATATTCCTAATATAAATTCCCAGAAAATATGAAATCTTATCAATATCTTTCTAACTTTATCGAAGTGCAGTGGCCAATGAGGCACCTTTCCTTATCTCGTAATTACGAGATCCTGATCTTGTAATTATGAGATAAAGTGTCAATTTTTTTTTTTTTATCCAGTCAATGCAATGCGCTTCCGTAGTATAACGTCATATCCATGCCCTGCATCAAAATAATCTTTAATAGCAGCGCATACGTTGTCACTAACAGTGTTTATATTTTGAAAACATGTAAACCATGTCCTTCCGGTTCAAAGGATGGACCCACCAGTCCAATCAGCGACGATTCCTGTCACCCAAGGGTACCTACCTTTTCCATTTTGAATTTGCTGTTGTGTTATTTGATTTGCTATTGTGTTTTTGAATTTGTTAGTGTTATTTGATTTGCTATTGTGTTTTTTGATTTGTTATTGTGTATTCTGATTAGCTATTGTGTTTTTTGATTTGCTATTGTGTTTTTGAATTTGCTGTTGTGTTTTGCACTTCAGGGCCATCGTAGAATATTGATATTCACACGCACATCATGTCAACACAGGTTCGGACACAGCTATACACTTTTTATGTGTAATAATTACAATAACAACTAACATGAATAACAATAAAAATCAATAACAATAAATAAAGTTATTCGTCATGTTTTTTATTCTGTGCCAGTTTATTCATCCATAAACTAATGGCCACCTTGGGCTTGCATACCTTGTACCGGGTATGCAATGTCAGGTGTGATGGTTGTGACAGCCAGTCTAAAGTCCTGGAGGACATCAAGTCTGTTTGCTTTTGTTTTTGTTTTGTTTTTTTGCAGAATAACACATTTATTGTAACCTGTTGGATTACAGATTACAGCAATATTCCATGGTCATAGTTAAGATGGGTACTATAAACAAAAACATCTAAACGTAAACACACATTTGCTCTGTGAGGTTTTAGGCTTTTGTTTTTATTGTCATAAGGGCACTGAATGCTGTCTCAGACAAGTATGTAGTGCTGAATGGGAGAATAACTCTGGTTACTGCGTGTTTGGCCACTCTGGGAGCAACAGTTGTCCTTTGACAATCCAAAACTTTTTGTATCTGTTCTCCTGGAAATATTTTTATGACACAAAATCAGCTTGAAGGTTACAAAGCTCATCTTCACAGCCGAGGTATTCCACATCCTTGAGGGTGGAAATGTAGGGGTCCAGCACCCACGTTTCCTTTTGATAAGTACTCACCGATGTCAGCGAACCGCTCTTAATCTCCTCACAGAGCAGGTTCAGGGTGAACTCGGTGCGTAACTGGAAAATGCTGTAATTCCCCGTTCAACATTTTTTCAAGTCTGTAATCCAGTTCGCGCACAAAAGCGTCCAGGGCATCTTTGCACTCGATGACATTGGATTCAGGCCCCTGCAACCACTTGTTCATCTCACTGTAGAGTGTGAACATGTCTGCCAGGTATGCCGTTTTGACCCAAAATGCATCAGTCAGCTGTTGACACAGTGGTCGATTGTGATCTTGCAAGAATTCCTTTATTTTTTTCTTGCAGTTCCATAAAACGTACAAGCACTTGTCCATGCGACAACCACTGCACATCCATGTGTAGCAGCAGTGTTTGATGTGCTTCATCCTTGCACAGCTGGGCAAAGTCTCTTGTTTGATGGGTGAGCTTTAATAAAGCTTACAACTTTAACAACAGTTGACAGGGTGTTACTAAGGTCTTCTGAAAGTTTTTTACTTGCCAGTGCTTGCTGATGTAGCATGCAGTGGAAAATCACGCACCCTAGGGCTTTTTCCTTAAGGCGGCTGTTAAACCCCTTGTTTTTGCCCATCATTGCTGCGGCCCTGTGCAACATGCGACCAGGTTTTCATAGGGCAGATTGTTGGATGAGAGATCCACAGCCATAAATATATCCTGGCCAGCTGTTGTTGTTGCTAAATTTGTAGACATAAGAATATCTTGTTTTAAGTCCTCACAACCAATAGACTGCACATAAACAATCAAATCAAATCAGATTTTATTTCTATAGCCCAAAGTCACAAAGTACATTTGCCTAGGAGAGCTTTACAATCAGTAAATTTACAATGACGACGGACTCGTCTGACACTGTTGTCATTTTGTCCAGCTGAATGGCAAAGTTAACATTCCTCAGCTTCTCATGCAGCTGGTTTTGGCAATCCGCAGCCATTTTATCAAATCTGTTTTTCACAGTGTTGTCTGAAAGTGGGACAGTTTTCACTTTATTATCAACATGATAAAGTGTTGATGACTTTATCATCAACACAGCCTCTTCACAATTTTCAGGCAGGCGGGTTTGACTAGCTGCTCTCCAATATTGTGCGGCTTTTTAGCCTTGGCAATTAACAGCGAACAGTCAAATGACGCCTCCTTGGCTCTTTGTAAATCACTACCTGCTCTTTCAAAAGCTTTTCTAATATCCGTGGATCTTCTTGATAGTGTCAATTGCTTCTTCCTCTCAAAATATTCTTTCACCAATAGTCTGGTGGTGTTTGGTCTCCTGGTGTCGTTTCAGTTTGCTTGGCTTCATGCTATCATTAGCTAGCTTCTCACCACAAATGCGCATTCTGGCCGAAAACTGTTCTGTCCTTCAGTAAAACCAAAATCAAGGTAACTCTTGAGATATTGCCTTTTTTAATTCTTTGATACAGATGAACCATCTGTTGTTTTGTTTTTTGTTTTTTTGTTTCTCAGACATGTTTTATTCATAAAGTGATACTGACCACCAAAATAATCGGGGATGAATCACCCAGATCTAGCCTAGCCCAAAAATATTTGTGAGGGGCCAAAGGAAGCAGACAAGTCCTCTGTTACATTGAGACGTGGCACTGAATTCAATACTGAAGGAATCACTTCCTTAAATTTGGCTACAGCACTATCAGATAAACATCTGCTGTAGGAGTTTCTGCAAAAAGGCTCCAGGTAATATGAACTCAAAGGTTATTAAGAAATGATCAGACAGAAGAGGATTCTGTGGAAAAAAATATTAGATGATCAATTTCAATGCCATATTGAGAGAACAAGATCAAGAGTGTGGTTCAGACAATGAGTCGGTTTAGTTACACTCTGACAGAAGCCGATTGAATCTAATAAAGAGATAAACGCAATACTAAGACTATCACTGTGGTTGTCCACATGACTATTAAAATCACCTACAATAATTACTTTATCTGTTTTAAGGATCAAGCCTGATGCAAATTCTGCAAATTCAGATAAAAATTCACAGTAAGGACCTGGAGCTCGATACACTGTAACAAATACAATTGGCTGTAATGTTTTCCAGGTTGGGTGAATGAGGCTAAGAACAAGACTTTCAAATGAATTATAATTTAGTTTAGGTTTAGGATTTATTAATAGACTTGAGTCAAATATGGCTCCAACTCCACTCCAGGCTGTGGCTCGGAGGCAGAGCAAGTCGTCCACTAATCAGAAAAACAGCAGTTCGATCCCTGTTTCAATCCCCTCCAGTTTGCATGTCGAAGTGTCCTTGGGCAAGATACTGAAGCCCAAATGTGAATGAATGGTTAGCTCCTAAAACTGATGAGCAGCAATGCTATCGGAATGTGTGTGAATGGGGTGAATGAGATATGTAGTGTGAAGCGCTTTAAGTGGTCGGGAGACTAGAAAGGCGCTATATAAGTACAGTCCATTTACCATTTACCTCGACCAGTACTTCGAGGAATATGAGTATTACAACAATATTACAATGACTGGGAGGAGTGGATTTATTTAAGCTAACATATTAATCTTCCTGCAGCCAGGTTTCAGTGAGACAAAATAAATCAACATCATAATCAGATATTAATTCGTTGACTAAAACAGCTTTAGAGGACAAGGACCTGATATTCAGTAGTCCACATTTAATTCTCTTATTTTGGACTGTTGGAGATGTTGATTTAATTTTTATTAAGTTTTTATGATGAACTCCTGTTTGTTTTATCTTTAAATAATGTAGGTGGACAGGGGACAGACACAGTCTCTATACTAAAGGACTGGGTGGGCAACTGCTCTAATGGAGGCACATAGAAGTGTGTAAGACTGCAGCTCTGCTTCCTGGTCTCAATTTTGTGCTATCACGGTTTTGGTCGACTAATAAACTTGGCCATGTTTCTAGATATGAGAGCTGTTCCATCCAAAGTGGGATGGATGCCGTCTCTCCTAATTAGACCAGGTTTTCCCCAGAAAGGTGTCCAGTTATCTATGAAGCCCACATTGTTTGCTGGACACCACCTCCACAGCCAGCGGTGGAATGATGACATGCAGCCTTTACATGTCATCACTGGTCACACTGGGCAGAGGTCCAGAGAAAACTACGGAGTCCGACATCATTTTGGCATATGTACACCAATGACATATACATTTTTGTGACGATTGGCGTAACCGGGTGTCATTACACCAACGTGGATAACAATCTTACTGTATCTACATTTATCTTTAGCCAGCAGTTTTAAATTAGACTCGATGTCACCCGCTCTCGCCCCGGGATGCATTTAACTATGGCCCCCGGTGTTGCTAACTTCACGTTTCGTAAAGTGGAGCTGCCAATGACCAGAGTTGACCTCTCAGCGGGTCTGTCGCTGAGTGGGGAATATCTGTTTGAAATGTGGAGCGGTTTGTGGTGTACCGTGGGCTTCAGTTTGGGGCTATGCCTCCTTCGGACAGTCACCCAGTTCCCGAGCAGCAGGGGGAACGGCTAGCTGAAGCTACCTTCAGTGGTACCGCACCGGCTACAGGGGACTTGCTAATTATAGCAGCTACTGACTGTTCAGTGGTGCGGTACCGTGCCTCTAAATCACTGAGCCTCGCCTCCAAAGCTACAAATAAACTACATTTATTACAAGTATCGTTATCGCTAAAGGAGGACGAGGAGTAGCTATACATGTGGCACACAGAACAGGAGAGAGCAGGAGAGGAGAGAGAAGCCATTGCTACAGCTAGGCTAGTTAGTGTGACTAACAGAAACTGGTAAAACTATCAGATTATTGTCACTAAAGTTAAGAGACCTGTTCGTGCACAAACAGAACAAGTCTAAGGATAGTTTAGAGATATGTACAGTAGATAATCACTGATGTGAAAAATATACGAAAATCTGTTTAGGTCAGCAGAGCGGAGAGAACCGTGGCAGTAACACAGATAATGTGTTTCAGATGTTTCAGGATCCACAAGCTTAAAGGACTCATGCACTTCAACCATACGTGGCTCTGATCCAGTAGACCACATGCTGTTGGTGACCTGTGAGCTGTTCATGCACCACAGAAAAAGTCAACTCAGAATATTCAACAGAATGCATTTTATCAAAGGCCAGTGTATCCCCCCCACATCTTAATTACTGCCCTCAGCCTGTCGGGCATAGAATGCACTAAGTTCTTTAGAACGGAAGGCTGGATGTTGCCCCACTCCCACACAGCCCTCGCATTGAGCTGCTTCATGGTGGTAGGGGGTGGGCTGTGGAAGACCCGACTGTTCAGGATACCCCAGCAGTTTTCAATTGGGTTGTCCAGGGAGTTGCGTGGACATTCCTCTTTGTGCAGAAAGCCAGGAAGTTGCTCAGAACACACTGCTGAGTTGTACAAGCAGTATGAGAGGGGGCACCATCTTGCACGAAGACCATTTCCGCACGCCTGTTGAACATCTTCCTAGCTGTGACGGGGCCCAATTTCTTCTTTCTGGTGAGTATGGGAAGTACCACTGGCTGAAGACAGCTCAGAGAGATCAGAGAAAACCCAGTTTTCCCAGTCTCTTGGGGTCATTTTAGCATACTTCTTTGCAAAAGCAAGCCGCTTCTCCTTTTGCAGTTTGGTAAGGCGAGGAATCCGCTGTCTTCTGTATGCTCTCAGACCCAGTTTCTCAGTCAGAAAAAGATGGATGGTACTCTTAGACTGCTTCCCCAAGATTCTTCAGTTTTCGACTGAGTCTGTGGCAGGATTGGTGTCTCTTTCCCTTGGCCTTGTGGATGAGGTCCCTCGAACTCAGAACTGAAGGGTGACCTGCACGGGGCATGTCTTCAAGGGAGTCACAACTCTGGTATCAAATCAAATCAATTTTATTTGTATAGCCCAAAGTCACAAAGTACATTTGCCTCAGAGGGCTTTACAGTCTGTACAGGGAGTAACACCCTCTGTCCTTAGACCCTCGGTTCCAGTGAGGAAAAACTTGCCCACAAAAACCCTTTTAACAGGGTAAAAATGTGGAAGAAACCTCAGGAAGAGCCACAGAGGAGGGATCCCTCTCCCAGGACGGACAGACGTGCAATGGATGTCACGTGTACAGGACAAATCAACACAAACATATTGTACAATTACAATGACTGACAAAATGACAATGAATGACAATGAATGATAAAATGACCACAGTAGCAGATATGGTAGAAATAATGACAGTAATAATATGCGTAGTGGACGTCATGCAGGATCACAGCAGCAACCACGGTCCACGAGAACCTGCTGGACGACAGAGCACAGAAACTCCGGGGAAGTTTGCTTAGTAACATGCATTAATGAGACATGTCCACAGAGGGAAAGAGAGAGAGGGAGAGAGGGAGGGGGGAGAGAGAGAAAAAGAGAGAGAGAGAAAGAAAGAAAGAAAGAAAGAAAGAAAGAGAGGGTTTCCGGTAAGGGAGATGTGACTGCATCTTCAACCAATACCGTGCCTGGCTAGGCATAACCCTGGCAGCATAACTAAGGGATGACCTGAGCCAGCCCTAACTATAGGCTTTATCAAAAAGGAAAGTCTTAAGTCTATTCTTAAAAGTGTTGACCGTGTCTGCCTCCCGAACCCAGAATGGTAGTTTGTTCCACAGAAGAGGAGCCTGATAGCTGAAAGCTCTGGCTCCCAATCTACTTTTGGAAACTATAGGAACCACAAGGAACCCAGCGTCCTGAGAGCGCAGTGTTCTAGAGGGGTAATAAGGTATTATGAGCTCTTTTAGATAAGATGGTGCCTGACCATGAAGAGCTTTGTAAGTAAGGAGAAGAATTTTAAATTCTATTCTAGATTTAATAGGTAGCCAATGCAAGGAAGCCAAAATGGGAGAGATGTGATCTCTGATCTTGGTTCCTGTCAGAACACGTGCAGCAGCATTCTGAATTAACTGCAAAGTCCTAAGAGACTTATTAGAGCAGCCTGATAACAAAGAGTTACAATAGTCCAGCCTTGAAGTAACAAATGCGTGGACTAGTTTTTCTGCATCCGCCTGAGAGACAATGCGTCTGATTTTAGCGATGTTACGTAAGTGGAAGAATGCAGTCCTCGAAATTTGTTTTATGTGGACGTTAAAGGACAAATCCTGATCAAAAACAACTCCAAGATTCTTTACAGTGGAGCTGGAGGCCAGGGTGATCCCATCTAAAGTAACTAAGTCTCTAGAAAGAGAGTTTCTGAGGTGTTTGGGTCCAATTACAAGAACTTCAGTTTTGTCTGAATTTAACATCAAAAAATTGTAGGTCATCCAACTTTTTATATCCTTAAGGCATGCTTGGAGTTTAGTTAACTGATTGGTTGCATCAGGCTTGATCGATAAATATAATTGTGTATATTGGTATCTCTGCCACCACTTCCTCACCCATCGTATGCTTCTGCCAAGGTCCTGAGCTACCTCCCTGCAAGTTTTCCATCCCCTGCACAAGGCATTGGCTTTAGCACGGACATGAGACTTTGAAAGTGCAGCTTTTCCAGATTTTGTGTTTGGCCATCGTGGCAACACTACCAAAAAGGTTCTCTTAGTAACATGCTTCATGGTTAGCCAAGAAATTTATAGGCCTGTCACAAACAGATGAACTAATTAAACAACCTCACAAAATCTGGCTGTCCAGGTACAACCCATTTTGGAGACAAACAGACAAAAATGTTGCCCATTGGGGTGCATGAACTTTTGGGACATGGTGTACAAAGAATCGCTTAGAGTCATTATGTATGTAGCTGAGGACAACTTTGCTGTCACAGTAGAATCTCACTGCATCTGGCTTGTGGTCAAGCTCGCTGAGAATAAGTTCAGCCATCTCAGTTGCCAGCACAGCTCCACATAGTTCGAGGCGAGGGATGGTGGGCTCTGTTTGAGGAGCTAACTTTGCCTTTTCAAGCCGACAAAGCCGACTGTACACTGCTCGTCTGTCATGAAAACTCTCAGGTAAGCTACTGCCCCTATAGTCCAGTTGGAAGCATCGGAAAAGACACACAACTCTCTGTATGTGGCAGTGGAGAGAGACCGTTGAATGTAAGAGCGGGGAATATGGAGGTTACTCAAATCCTTTAATGATTCTCTCCATGTTTCCCACTTTTTAACTTGTCTGCAGGAAGCTCAGTGTCCCATTCATGAATGTCAGCAGAAAGTTCTCTGAGCAATGCTCGCCCCCTAATGGTCACCGGTGCAACAAAATCCAATGGGTCGAAGAGGCTATTGATATGGACCGCACTCCACGGCGGGTGAATGGCTGCAACTCTGGATGTGAAAGTGTCATAGTCTATGTCCCAACACAGATGGATGCCCTCTGCTGAAAAGCCTGATGCATTTGTGGAAAATCTGTATGAAAAGATAGAATTGTAGGATATTTTGAAATATTGTATCAATTTGTACAATATTCCAACAAAGTGTGAGATTAGCTGAAAAAATTATTGTGTTATACTAAAAACGGTGAAAATAAGTGGCCATGCGCGGCCATGATAGGCTTGTCTGTTTTTTTTTTTGTTTTTTTTTACAGTGTCTCTTTGCGTCTTCACTCTAGCTCTGACGTTATCCACTGTAGAAGACAGTACACACCCATTGTAAACGCAGATTTGCTCAACTAGTGTTTGTTTAGAAATGGTAAAAGATTTTGTAAAGTTGAGTACAAGGTTAATAGTTTAAGATCGTGTGTACAAGTAGTATTTGAATGAAGTCTGTAGTACAAAGTATGAGTGTGAGAAATCTGAGGATTTCCAAAGCAGTCTTATGGTGAGATTTGTAAAGTAATAGCACTAATGTCCTGAATGAGTGGCAGCTCGTGACATAATTTGTATGTTTGTAGGACAGGATTTGTGGGAGTAGTTAGGTGCCAAAAAACTTGCCCTTTGGGCATCCACTCTAAATGTGGGGAATAGTATACAGTGCACCTTGCAGGCACACTCAACAAATATATTCATCATAGTATTCAGTCAGAGGCTCCTTTAACTCCACTGTAAAAAAAATGACCTCATTCATGTCCACTGCCATTACACTCTATAATGTCTCCCATATATGTAGGGAGAGGAGACTTATTCTGTGACAGTTCTCTGAAGGGTAGATAATATATGATGATATAGATGACATATAATAGATAACTTGTGCTCATACTCCAAGGGAGAATACATAATGCACAATGCACATTTTATTTCACAGAATTGTGTGTATATTTTACATGGACAGAGCTGTATGTTTCTTTTTTTGTTTGTTTGTTTTTATCTTTATTTTAATTCCATTTATACTTTAGCCACCTGCCCTGCTCTTCTATTGTCACATGACAATAGACATGACATTTACTATGATCAACTGTTGTAAATATCTTCAATAAATCTAAATAAATATTTGTGCTGCACATAAAACCTCTCCTTCATATGTTTTTGTGTATGTGCCCAGAAGAAGATGGTCAGCCTAGGAGAGCAAACACTCAGGAAGAGAAAGAGCAACGCAATGAGCCAATATTATGGTAAGATATCCAGTCATTACAAAGATGGTCTTCAAATAATCCTTTTATAAAAGCCAGGAAGGAGAAGAAGAAGAAGTCGATCTTGTAATTAGTGTATTTCAAAATCTGCCTGTAACATGATGACAAATGCCCAATGCTGTGCTCACTGGTAAATGGTGATAAACTATTGATGAGTGATATAATGGCAAAGTTATAAGACAATTTAGGGAACAAAGCCCAGGAGTGAATGTAACGTGCACTATGAAATTTTTATTTTAATATTTGCAATTGAACAAACAAACATGCTTTGTATCTAAGTGTGGCTGTGTTTAAATTCAATGTATATAGTGACTATCTTGTACTTTTTTTTGCTTTCTTCCTCTAAGCTAAAAATAAATAAAAAATAAAAATATCCTTTTTTAGTCAAACACTTGATCACTGTGCTTTCTGTAGTAATATCAGACAACACTTTAACTTGTAAAAGCTGCTAAGTAAGTCACAGACAATATCTTCATGAATTTGTTTTCTTTTGGGATGAAAACACTAATTCTCCAGACTCTTCTGCATTTCAGATCCTCCCATGCTGCACCATATTGGGGTTACCAGTTAACTGTAGCATGACCCAGGTGGTGGCCATGCAGCTTTTCTGGTCCCCACCTGCTAACCCACTCTAATCCAAACCAGGATGAGTTGGGATCTCCCACCCCTAGCCCTCGTACCACACCCCTCCTCCCTGGGGAGAGAAACTGGACTCTTCTTGGCACTGGGCTAACTGTCTATATTGGTAACACTTTGTTGATATATAATTTTAATGTAATGGAAAATGCATTAGTCCTTACCAGTATTTCCTTGTGTCACTACAGCTTCCTTTAATCCAGAGGAACACTTGCACAGTGATGATCTTGCTATATGAAACTTTGTTACTTCTCCAGTCCTGTGCAGTAGCAGACTGTATATTTCTGTTGGGGTCTCTCAGGCTGGGCATTTCAAATCCAATGTGTGCACATGCCCCTTTATATACACTTAACCATGTAGAGCCTTTTTTTACCTTGTTTTCTTAATCAGATTTTAATATTTTGCTGTTTTTGATCCTTGCGGTTATTTACTAGCCAGCCACAACTTTAAAGTCAAACTTGCGGTTATTTACTAGCCAGCCACAACTTTAAAGTCAAACTTTTAAGTCCAAATGTCAACTCTTCTCCATTGTCATAATGACCAGTTGATCACATTTAAAGGACTGTGTTCTTTAAAGGCATGTTTGAAGCAGTTGATTTAAAGGGCCAGTATGTAGGGTTTTGGTGGCAGATTGCAATTAGCTAAATACCCCTCATGTCACCCCCCTCTGTGTTGGAGAACCTACAAAAATCTGAAACACTGGACATTTTCAAAGCTATGGTTGGTAAAGTATTTAATTTTTTTCCGATTATAATGATTTGTTGAAATTATCTTTCAGTGATCAGTTCAGCAATCAATAAATGATGAATAAATGCTAGGTTGCAGAACTGTAATAAGCACATCCAATTATTTTATTTGGCCTGAATGAAATGATTCCCTACCTGCCTGTCTCCTTGTGTGCACTCATTGCGCATATAAATATATAAATTCTTGCAGTATTTGGAGCAATTTAACAGTTTGGTTTGTTTGTTAGGGTGAAAATGGTGTAATTAAATCTATTATCTGAATTATTGTGGGAAAAGTCTGCTGACACAGAAATGGGAATGTTTCAATCATCATTATTGCTTCATCATCACTGAGCGCTTTGAGTGGTCGGAAGACTAGAAAGGCACTATATAAGTACAGTCCATTTACCATTTACCATTAATCAAATATGCCATAATTGCAATTTTTTTTATATAGTCTCTTCACATTGTTGGACTCACAATAGCCATTTTGACAATAATTTACGTTCCGTTCCATTCAGGTCAAACACAGTCAGGGTGCTGTTGTGGTGCATGTTGCCTCACTAGAAGGACTGGCCTGCATTAAATGTAAACTTAACCATAATTAGTATCATTGCCAACACCTATGTTTATCCTAATATTTCATATCAAAATGGCTTTTGTCGCTGCATGAGTGACTGCTGGTTGTGTCCCTCCCCAGGACATTGTTTATCTTAGAGTAGCAAAGGAACATAAGTACCTATGGCCATAAAATCCACAATAATAGTTTGAAAATGTTGTATTATACACAGGCTGACTGAAAGAAAGAAACATTAAGGAGATGCTGTCTAAAAATAAATGTATCAAATTCAGTTCACTTCAGAAGATGTACCTCCTCCTACTCATAAGCCCTTGCATTATCAATTATCAGTCTTGTTATTCATTATTCAGACTTGATTTTCATTTTAATATCATTGTTTTCCTCTGAACTGTCCTCTTTGAATCCACTGCTCTAGACAGACTTGAAATAAGCATGTCCATAGAGCTACTTCCACTGCTTATCTGAAAATGTTGCTAATATGCTGCCAGGTTTCCAGAACTCTTGCATTAAATCTATAATAGTAATTGCTGTGGAAATAAGAAATATCACTCAGACTACGTTGCCATAGCTCACATTGTCCCTGTAGTCTTTCAGCAAATCATGCTGAATGAAGAGTACATTTCTAAATGGTAGTGCTAAAACTGTAAACAATAGCATCATGTTCAGACATGGAAGAATTAATTGTTGTTTCCACATGTATGATGGATGTACCTGTTGGCAAGGATTAAACATCTGAAACATGATTGGTTGATTACCTCATGAAGACTCACTCTGATAGGATGCCATTGAAAGTGAAGACTGAGGTGGAATGAATAAAAACAAATACTTGTGAGGTGTTCATCCATCTCTTTCTACTGCTTTTTATTTGTATATGTAAATGTGAAACTAGCATGGAGTAAAGATTTAGTAAAAGTCTGATGTAGCCTGTGTAAACAAAAGGTGTTAAAAGAACAATGCAAGGGTTTCAGGAAAACTGCCTGATTTTATGATTTAGACTAATTAGATGAATTAACTTTCAGTTTCTGAAAACAACTTTCTTTCTCTGTGTGAATAAAGTGTTTTTTATCACTTCAATAATCTTTCTGGATTTTTTTGTCAAATTTGCTCTTTCCCATTCATTGAAATACTATGGTTCAGTGTATTGAATTTAGTTGCTGTTGTAGTTGCTGATGGCAACTAGGCATTAGACAACATTAGATGAAATGTTGCTCTGGCTCCCAATCTACTTTTGGAAACTATAGGAACCACAAGGAATCCAGCATCCTGAGAGAGCAGTGTTCTAGAGGGGTAGTAAGGTAAGGTACTATGAGCTCTTTTAGCAATGATGGTGCCTGATCATGAAGAGCTTTGCATTTAAGGAGAATACATTCTATTCTAGATTTAACAGGTAGCCAGTGCAAAGAACCAAAATGGGAGAGATGTGATCTCTGATGTTGGTTTCTGTCAGAACATGTGCAGCAGCATTCTGAATTAGCTGCAAAATCCTAAAAGACTTATTAGAGCAGCCTGATAACAAAGAGTTACAATAGTCTAGCCTAGAAGTAACTAATGCATAGGGGTGTAACGGTACACATAAGTCACGGTTCGGTACGTACCTCGGTATGGGGGTCACGGTTCGGTACGGGTTCGGTAAACAGAATTTTTTTATTTTTTTAAATCACATGTAAAAGACTAGCTTTTTTTCATTTATTTTGAACAGACACCAATTGACTGCAAAATCAACAATCATCTCCTGTTATAAAGAACATGCCAAGACCTAAAAAAAAAAAGTCTCTTGAACTAATGGGCTACAATGAACAGGAAGCGAGATATTTAAGAATGAAAATCGCCATAAAAATGAGACTCCATTTACTTTTTGGCTGATTTTCAGGCAAAAGTGTTGGGCTATCATATACTTTGTCAGAGCTGTCTGAAACTTCCTGTGGTTGTTAAGACCAGTATTCTGCGAAATTCGGCTGCATAATAAATTAGAGGGCGGGGCAAAAGTGCTCTATAGCGCCCCCTTGAATTTTTCTTTGGAACAGCCCCGCCACAGTTTTAGACACAGAATTATGAAACTCAACCGAATTGTAGAACAGGCCAAGACCTACAAAAAAGTCTCTTGGACCAATAGGCTACAATGAACAGGAAGTATTAATATATTTAAGAATGAAAATCGCCATTTTTGGTGTTTCGGGCTGGTTGACAAGGGGTCATGTTTGAACGAACTCCTCCTAGGGATTTTACCTCATTGACTTCAAACTTGGTAGGTGTGTTCACATAGACTCCCTGAGTAAAAGTTATCAAAATGATGAATTTTGAGGAAATGGTGTGGGCGTGGCGATCCATAAAAAAATTCAAAAATCGCCACGAATCCCCTGCTGATTGCTTGTGATTCTAATACACACACGTGTTGTGCTTCCATATACTTTCTTAGGGCTGTCTGAAACTTCTTGTGTTTGTTAAGACCAATATTATACACAATTCGGCTGCATAATTAATGAGGGGGCCGGGCAAAAGCGCTCTATAGCGCCCCCTGGAATTTTTCTTTGGAACAGCCCTGCCACAGTTTTGGACACAGAGTTATGAAACTCTGCCGACTTGTAGAACATGGCAAGACCTACAAAAAAGTCTCTTGGAGCAGATATTTAATAGTGAAATAATGAAATAATAATAATGAAAATCCCCATTTTCAGTGATTCGGCCTAAAATCATTCAAAGAAAAAATCAGCAGGAAGCACCTTCTCAGAGCTGTCTGAAACTTATTGCGGTTATCAAGGTTATGTTATGCACATTTCGACATGCGCACATTTCGACGTTCGCACACGTACGAGGGCCCAACCATCGCTGCTTACAGCTTTAATTAGGGCCCGAGCATGCGGTGCGAGGCCCTATTGAATTTCGAATGTTTATTTTTTTTTCTTTTTCTGCCGCTTCTTCTTTTTTTTCCTTTTTCCACCTAAAAGTAAATCGCCTTTTCAACGGCCCATATCCCCTCG
>NC_040023.1:28838598-28839484 GCF_000972845.2 Larimichthys crocea
AGCCACGGCGCCATTGATTGCCATTCTTTTTAGAGTTTCAAGTAAACATTTGAATGAAGTGAAATTAGCATTCACACAAAACAACCACATTAGAATGCCAATAAGTGTATAATCTATTAGTCACCTGGAGAAATTTTAGCAGTTCGGATCATTCTGGGTACAGTCCAACAGGCTCTCACATGACCTTTTGTTTCTCAAGGGAGAACAGGCGTTCATCGTCCCTGGGTGGGCTTGAACCACCAACCTCTCGGTTAACAGCCGAGCGCGCTGGCCGATTGCGCCACAGAGACATACCTGTTTACTGCCTTGTTTTCCTACCAAATTAACTATTTGTGCAGTCGGTTCCATTGAACTTGAAAAGTGAGAGGTCAGGGTCAACAAAACAGTTCAAAAAGATTTCATGGACTTGCTGCTTTAGAGGAATCACGATTGCTTAGCAGTGGCTTGGCTCGACATTTTTAAGTTGACTTGGTTGCACTCGATGTGAGAGTGCTTTCCATCGTCGGCAATGGCGCACTACCATAACAGACCTTATAAAAAGGCACCGCTGGGATTTGAACCCAGGATCTCCTGTTTACTAGACAGGCACTTTAACCATCTAAGCCACGGCGCCATTGTTTTCCTTTTTTTTAGAGTTTCAAGTAAACATTTGAATGAAATGAAATTAGCATTCACACAAAACAACCAGCTGGGACCAGTCAGGGTCAACAAAACAGTTCAAAAATATTTCATGGACTTGCTGCTTTAGAGGAATCACGATTGCTTAGGAGTGGCTTGGCTCGACATTTTTAAGTTGACTTGGTTGCACTCGATGTGAGAGTGCTTTCCATCATCGGCAATGGCACGCTACCATAACAGACCCCGAAAACAGGCACCGCTGGGATTT